>NW_019416869.1:116796-193782 GCF_000390285.2 Anoplophora glabripennis
TCGCAAGTATCGGAAGGGTTGTTTTAACAACCCCAAAACGTGAAAATAATAATATCTGCGCTCTCATACATAATAAGTAGGTACTTCATTTTTTCTGGAAAATTAGTATTCGGGGTGTTATTTGAAATGCTGAAATTTCATCGACTCGCAAGTACCGGAAGGGTTGTTTTAACAACCCCGAAATTTGAAAATAATAATATCTCTGCTCTCGTACATAATAAGTACTTCATTTTTTCTGGAAAATTAGTATTCGGGGTGTTATGCTGAAATTTCATCAACTCGCAAGTACCGAAAGGGTTGTTTCAACAACCCCGAATCGTGAAAATAATAATATGTCCGCTCTCATACACAATAAGTACTTCATTTTTTCTGGAAAAATTGTATTCAGGGTGTTATTTGAAATGCTGAAATTTCATTGACTCGCAAGTACCGGAAGGGTTGTTTTAACAACCCCGAAATTTGAAAATAATAATATCTCTGCTCTCGTACATAATAAGTACTTCATTTTTTCTGGAACATTAGTATTCGGGGTGTTATTTCAAATGCTGAAATTTCATTGACTCGCAAGTACCGGAAGGGTTGTTTTAACAACCCCAAAATGTGAAAATAATAATATCTCCGCTCTCATACATAATAAGTACTTCATTTATTTTGGAAAATTAGTATTCGGGGTGTATTTTGAAATGCTGAAATTTCATCGACTCGCAAGTACCGGAAGGGTTGTTTTAACAACCCCGAATCGTGAAAATAATAATATCTCCGCTCTCATACATAATAAGTACTTCATTTTTCAGGAAAAAAATAGTATTCGGGGTGTATTTTGAAATGCTGAAATTTCATCGACTCGCAAGTACCGGAAGGGTTGTTTTAACATAATTTATTTCAACTGATACCCTGTGAAATATCAACATTAATTTTTACGACAGAAAACATTTCTCTCAAATTTATTCAAGTTGTTGATATCAAAAGGCCCAACATACTAATGCCATTTTTAATTTATCAAAATTATTGGGTTTTAGGCTATCTAAATCTCATTAAAAAATAATTTTCGTTACTGCATCCATCTGGATCAGATAAAACTAGCATGCAAATGTATTTTGAAAAACTAAAATACTTTACTTCTAAATACAACTGTAAATTCAAATTCGTTCATTAATATTAGCGATGTTAATTTTGTTATTGAAAACCACGTAATACAAACTGATAATTACAATTGTGGCGCTTTTGTTATTTATTTCTGTCAGCAAATAATGAAAAAAAAGTTGACAGATCCGTGTGACATGAATATTTATAGAGAACATATTCAAAAACTTTTCTTATCTAAGCCCCGAAATATGCAAAACGAGTGTCTGCTCTGTGGAAAAAATTCGGAAAACAACGAATTAGATATTACCTTATGTGAAGTTTGCAAAAGGTCTTGCCACAAAACATACTTATTTCTCCGCGGTGTTAATTTTTCAGAAGATAATAATTGTTGTGAATTATGTCGCGTGTATTAATACTTCTCTTTTATTGGGGAACGATGCCTAAACATTTTCATAGGTAACCGTATATATAAATCCTTTAAAGTAATATTTAAAAAATTGTTATAAGTGGCAGGCATCTAAAAATAAAGATTCATAATAAAGTCGCAAAATAAGTCGTGTTTAAATGTATAGAATCAATAATATGATTTTATTAACGCAACCTGTTCAATATAACCATGCATTTACCGAAATTGAATGGATTGCCATAAAAACGTATACAATAAATGTTGTTAGCATCAATACGAATGAACTTTATAGCCCAATGTATCTCAAAGACGAACCGTTTACAAAAATTTGATTCATATGAATATTTTCCTTACTTTCAATCAGAAAGTCATCTTCTTGTTGGTGGAATATTGCAACAACCTGTGTGTTGATATAATATAATAATAATTTCCTTCATTTAAAAGAATAAAATATTACCAAATCTTCAAAAGACATGAAAAATTTTGTACCCTCGTGGGTGTAACTAATAACTTTTTTCGGTGTCGTTAACTACCCTTCCCTCGATAAAACATTGAGCATTTTAAACACAGAGCAATACACTATTTTCATTGAAAAGTGAAGAACTTTATACGTAAGCGAATAGTGATTTTATTTTTTTCAAATTTCGGGGTACTTAAAATAACCCTTCCAGAATTTGCGCCTCGATAAACATTCAGCATTTCAAAATGCACCCAAATTGCTATTTATCCAGAAAAAATGAAGTAACTCTTATGTACGAGAGCGGAGTTAAAATAACCCTTCCGGTACTTGCGAGTCGATGAAATTTCAGCATTTCAAATAACACCCCGAATACTAATTTTCCAGAAAAAGTGAAGTACTTATTATGTTGTAACGTACTTTACTGGGTTTTGTTTTTTGGTGGTGACGGTTCGGTTCAGACGTTACTTGTGGCCGCCCCCGGTATACTACCAACTCTAAACGGAATCTCAATTCGCAATTGCGAATTCTAATTTACTGGATTTATTGACGGCACTGACGTTCCTATTTGGACGCCTAATTTTATGACGACCCTTGACTACTAGTTTATCGGCAGCGGTGGTTGGCAGCCGGCGGTGGTGAGTGACGTCACAGAAACGTACTCCGGATTAAATCTTTTTGTTCGGATTGTCTCGGGCGCCAGTTTCCCTATCTTTTACGTGGGGGAAACTCCACGTGAATCCTACCCTCGGTTTAGAGTAAGTACTCGGGATAGCTGCAGTGAAGAAGTTTAATTTCAGAGGTCTGTTATTTCTCTTACTTTTAATCGCAGTAGTTCTCTGAATGTAGTGTTATTTTACTTTTAAAATAAACAGTCTTATCAGTGTAGGCCATAAAAAGATACTGCGACTTTTTACTGATCGGAATTTATCAAATTTATCGGTGTTAAGAATGAATACAAACTGGAAATATATTTACTAGATTTATTTTCTATTAATAAGGCCTACGGAAACAAACAAACAAAAGTAAAATAGATTCTAATTACAATTATTATCACTAACTAAAATCAGGAATATACAATTAATTTACAAGCGGTGTGAATGAAATAAATTGGTTTAGAGCAATTATTATTTACGACGGATTAAAAATGCCGATGCGGTTTTTCGGTGCTGTAAATAAATACAAATTTAGCACATAGTCCAATATCAGGACTCAAAATCGGTACGGTAGACAGACGGAGTATTTGGTTTATTTAATAAACAGGCTAATACTTTAAGAAACGGTACGCCAGAATAATATTCGGTTTTAAATTTCGGTCGGTGCTAGAAAGGGAAGAATAAATACGGTTAATAAATTAGAGCACTAAATAATCAATAAATAAATTGTCCCCAATGGTTCTGAAACAGAAAAATAATTACGGGTTACTCTAATTCTACAAATAAATATCGGCAGCAGTTTCTAGCAAAGCTACGGAAATTAAGCGAAAATTTAACCAGCCAGGGAGAAAGCCAAGCAAAGCAGTTTACAACGGGCATAAATAAGCAAACGGCAGTCAGGAAAGGATTGGATACAATTTGCTTACTTATTCCGGATAGTTGCTCCCGGCGGCTAACTCCTTGGGTCGGATGGCGTCTCTGATCGGTTTCAGGTCCTCGGGGGTGGTCCTCAGGTTGGAACTAAAGCGCTTCGAGTTCTGGCGGCGAACTGAGGATTTTCATGCAGGATCGCTGGTTTTATTGCCTCAATCCCCCCTTGACTAAGCAAGAGTCTTGGTGGGATTATGCGCGCGGCACTCGTCAGAGTGGGGCGGCGGACGGTTTTGGCTCGACTCGCGGGTAATTGCTCTCACCCAATTAAACTAATTAATAAATAAATGGCCAACGGCCTTGCACAAAACGGAAAATTAATACTGGTTCATTACATCCCCCCTTACTTCGGTGAAAAATAAAATAAAAGAATTTTATTTTACTTTTCGTCCTCAAAACTTATCACTATCTAAAATTAACTTAAAACTGATGACGGTAAATAAAAGTTCTTCCTATTAAGGTGCGTGTCCCATCGATGAATAATTCTTTATTGGGGACACGTACACCTTTTACAACCTTTTAATAAATGCTGGATATCTTGCTCACGGCTTGAAGTACGAACTTACTGACCTAGCCCGACGTCCGGTTCGTTGTGCTGGGATTCCTTCCTACTGCGTAGCTTGGTCTCGTCGCGGAGTTCTAAGCGCCTGCAGGTATAAGCAACATTGTACGCATTTAGACTGTAGGCGTCGGGGAGGTTTTTGGATGTTTCGGTGTTGTTTCGGGATTCCTTGACAGGTGCAGTCTCGGCTCATAACACCCATTTGACCACACTGAGAGCAGAAAAGCCGGGGGGTGCTGATACAGTGTGCTCGCACATGGCCTGGATAGCCACACCGCCAACACAGGATATGAGTGTCCACGGGTAAATAAATTCGTTGGTGTTCCCTGGTCTGGATTCTAATCGGCGCCGGGGGTGCTGCGACCCTACCTGGGCTCTGGTTTTGGTGGGCTACCACGTCCTTCGGGTCGGGGTCGGATGCCACAGTTTTGGTTGGTTTCGCCGGTTCCTGGATCGTTAGGCGCGTTGCGGTGGACGGTAACGTCGGTAACGGTTTCGACGAGACTGGGTTTCTCGTTTATGGCCTCGTCAAGAGCAACGAGGAGAAAATCTGCATCATCACATCGGTTATGTGGACCTCAAGTACGGGACTTTCCATTTCCTTGGAGAGAGACAAGAAAATTATTTAATAATAACAAAGATGTCAGTTTAAAGAAAGGATTTTTATTTCCGTATCACTTAATACAATAAAACCAAAACAATAAAATCAAAATCAACTTTTATATAATTTAAAGGAATGTATTTATGGGGTAGATTAACCTAGTTCTAGCATTTCGGGGGATAGCCAGTAACGGTAATGTTGCCCGGCGGACGTTTTGAGTCGGTACCGGATGCGTTTCGGACTAATTTCTGATGGGATTGCTTTTTAGTTTCATTGTCCCATAACTGAGGATCCTTATTATTCCAAATGATATCCCCCAGCCTTAGGTTTTCGTGTATCTTAGGACATGGGTTAGGTTTCGGCACATCTGGGGTAATGTGAACCTCAGTATGGATTACGGTGGGGGGTCGTGTCGGGCGGCAGGGTTTCCGAGCGGTCAGGTCCTCGGAATTATTTGCCTCGGGTCCGGGACCGGGAGCGGGAGCGGCTGGGGCTGACGGTCTTTCTGCCGCTATCCCTTTTAACGATTGGATCAGCCGAGCTCGTCTCTTGGCTTCGGCTTCATAGGCCTGTGCTTCGAGGCGCTTGAAGGCAGCGTCTAGTTGGGGGGGTCTTTAATGTCGGAACGGAGGCTCCTCGGGGCGGTTTACCAGGTAGACGCCCTCGGACTAAACGGGGTCGCTTAGTATTCACTGTAAAGCAAGATAAAGAAAACGGTAGGACGGATTTATTTTTCTCTTTGCTAGGGTTTTTCCCCTATGACTGGTTGCGCTTCTCGCGTATGCGTTATGCATTCGGGACAGGTACGGGTTTTAAATCCTTGATGTGGGTTCTTTTTAATTTCTTTCCCGCTTCGGATTTTAAGTCATAAACCACGGGTGAAATTACTTTAATTACGGTATACGCTCCGGAGTATTTCGGAGCTAGTTTTGCCGCAAAACCTTTAACAGCGGAAGACAACGGATTCTCCCTCTTCATTACACGGTCTTCTACGCGACATCGACAGTCACGCCGGCGGAGACTTTGTTAGGACTTTGGAGACTTAATAATGACTTTGAGTGTTAAAGGCATGGGGCAAATTTAGTTTTATTGGATCGAAAACTTTTTTCAGTTTCGATACATGGTTTACATGGTTCTCACGGTCGATTTGGGACGGCCCTTCTTCTGGGATAGATTCCTTGTTGCGGTACAATGCCTTCGGTACTTCCAACTCTCGGCCAAAGTTCAGGAAGGAGGGTGTGAATCCAGTGGATTCGTGACGGGCACTGTTGATTTCAAATTTGAAATCGGCTAGATGTTGGTCCCAGTGACGGTGATCCTGTTCACAGAATTGCGCTATCATTGTCTTGATAGTACGGTTTGTCCTCTCAACAGGACTTGCTTGCGGTGTATAGGGCGGAGTAAAACGGTGCTGTATCTCCAGGTCTTGTAATAAGGAACGNTGTTGGTCCCAGTGACGGTGATCCTGTTCACAGAATTGTGCTATCATTGTCTTGATAGTCCGGTTTGTCCTCTCAACAGGATTTGCTTGCGGAGTATAGGGCGGAGTAAATCGGTGTCGTATATCCAGGTCTTGTAATAAGGAACGGAATGAACGGCTATCATATTGCGTTCCATTATCACTGATGATCTCCTTCGGGCATCCATAACGGCAAATGATGTCCTCGTAGAGGGCTTGCGTAACGTTACGGGCGGTGGCACTTCGGAGTGGTCGGAATTCAACCCACTTGGTAAAACGGTCCTGGAATACGATTAAAAATCGGTTACCCTTACTGGACCTCGGTAACGGTCCAATTAAGTCGGTGCTGACGGTTTCCCAGGGTTGTCGGACTACGGACGGTTACATATTCCCTGGTGTCTGTTGCTGCGATGTCTTATAGCGCTGGCATTGAAGAAAACTTCTCACATAACTTGTGACTTCCCGGAACACGCCAGGCCAATAATATCGCAGGGAAATTCGGACAATAGTCTTAGAAATTCCCATGTGTCCGGCGGTTGGGACATCATGGTTTTCCTTCATGACATTCGGTCTCATTGGCTTCGGTATACATAGCTTCCACGGGTCGCTGAGCTCGGGTTCGGTCAAATCTCTAGAATCCCAAATGTGTCGATATAGCCGGTCATTACGAATACAGTAATCCGGGAATGCCTCGGGACTCTTTTCTACTTCTTCCTTTTTCTGCCGGTACCAAGAACTCTCTAGTGCCCCCTCTAGAGCACATAGTTCGGCGGCATCCTCGGTGGAAGAATCGGGTAGGGGTTGTCGAGATAGTGCATCAGCAACATGGTTTAAAGCTCCTCGGCGGTACTGGATTAGAAGTCATATTGTTGTAAAAATATGCTCCATCTTGCTAGACGTCCAGTCGGGCTTTTAACGGAGTGAAGCCAACGGAGTGACTGGTGGTCGGTAATAACGGTAAAACGGTATCCTTCCAGATACGTACTCCGGATTAAATCTTTTTGTTCGGATTGTCTCGGGCGCCAGTTTCCCTATCTTTTACGTGGGGGAAACTCCACGTGAATCCTACCCTCGGTTTAGAGTAAGTACTCGGGATAGCTGCAGTGAAGAAGTTTAATTTCAGAGGTCTGTTATTTCTCTTACTTTTAATCGCAGTAGTTCTCTGAATGTAGTGTTATTTTACTTTTAAAATAAACAGTCTTATCAGTGTAGGCCATAAAAAGATACTGCGACTTTTTACTGATCGGAATTTATCAAATTTATCGGTGTTAAGAATGAATACAAACTGGAAATATATTTACTAGATTTATTTTCTATTAATAAGGCCTACGGAAACAAACAAACAAAAGTAAAATAGATTCTAATTACAATTATTATCACTAACTAAAATCAGGAATATACAATTAATTTACAAGCGGTGTGAATGAAATAAATTGGTTTAGAGCAATTATTATTTACGACGGATTAAAAATGCCGATGCGGTTTTTCGGTGCTGTAAATAAATACAAATTTAGCACATAGTCCAATATCAGGACTCAAAATCGGTACGGTAGACAGACGGAGTATTTGGTTTATTTAATAAACAGGCTAATACTTTAAGAAACGGTACGCCAGAATAATATTCGGTTTTAAATTTCGGTCGGTGCTAGAAAGGGAAGAATAAATACGGTTAATAAATTAGAGCAATAAATAATCAATAAATAAATTGTCCCCAATGGTTCTGAAACAGAAAAATAATTACGGGTTACTCTAATTCTACAAATAAATATCGGCGGCAGTTTCTAGCAAAGCTACGGAAATTAAGCGAAAATTTAACCAGCCAGGGAGAAAGCCAAGCAAAGCAGTTTACAACGGGCAAAAATAAGCAAACGGCAGTCAGGAAAGAATTGGATACAATTTGCTTACTTATTCCGGATAGTTGCTCCCGGCGGCTAACTCCTTGGGTCGGATGGCGGTCTCTGGTCGGTTTCAGATCCTCGGGGATGGTCCTCAGGTTGGAAATGGAGCGCTTCGAGTTCTGGCGGCGAACTGAGGATTTTCGTGCAGGATCGCTGGTTTTATTGCCTCAATCCCCCCTTGACTAAGCAAAAGTCTTGGTGGGATTATGCGCGCGGCACTCGTCAGAGTGGGGCGGCGGACGGTTTCGGCTCGACTCGCGGGTAATTGCTCTCACCTAATTAAACTAATTAATAAATAAATGGCCAACGGCCTTGCACAAAACGGAAAATTAATACTGGTTCATTACAATGTACGAGAGCAGAGATATTATTATTTTCAATTTTCGGGGTTGTTAAAACAACCCTTCCGGTACTTGCGAGTCGATGAAATTTCAGCATTTCAAATAACACCCCGAATACTAATTTTCCAGAAAAAATGAAGTACTTATTATGTACGAGAGCAGAGATATTATTATTTTCAAATTTCGGTGTTGTTAAAACGACCCTTCCGGTACTTGCGAGTCGATGAAATTTCAGCATTTCAAATAACATCCCGAATACTAATTTTCCAGAAAAAATGAAATACTTATTATGTATGAGAGCGGAGATTTTCACGTTTTGGGGTTGTTAAAACAACCCTTCCGGTACTTGCGAGTCGATGAAATTTTAGCATTTCAAATAACGCCCCGAATACTAATTTTCCAGAAAAAATGAAGTACTTAATATGTACGAGAGCGGAGATATTATTATTTTCACGATTCGGGGTTGTTAAAACAACCCTTCTGGTACTTGCGAGTCGATGAAATTTCAGCATTTCAAATAACACCCCGAATACTAATTTTCCAGAAAAAATGAAGTACTTATTATGTATGAGAGCGGAGATATTATTACTTTCACGATTCGGGGTTGTTAAAACAACCCATCCGATATTTGTGAGTCGATGAAATTTCAGCATTTCAAATAACACCCCGAATACAATTTTTCCAGAAAAAATGAATTACTTATTATGTATGAGAGCGGAGATAATATTATTTTTGTAAAAAGGAACAATTTAAATACTTACTTTGTTTATGTGCTAGCGGTGATGCTAATTATTATTTAAATTAAAGTGGGGAGGTTGAGACTCAATGAAACCTTTAATAAAAAAAGAAAAAATTGTAAAAATGTGAACATTCGGTATTGCATTCTTGAATGTTCGGTTGCGTTCGGAAATATTAGTCGCCAACTTTAGTCGCCAATTTCACACCGGTCTTCGCTACCGCATCCAATCCAACGGTGCGGGAAATTTCTATGAAGATATCCTCTTACTTCTCGGATATAATGTACTGTCAATTTATTATGTCAATGCCTACTACTTTGGAAAAAAGTATTTTTTTTTAATTTAATTCCCGCCGAATCTCAAAAACTTGAAATTTCTGTATCTCGAAAACGNAAATACTTATTATGTATGAGAGCGGAGATATTATTATTTTCACGTTTTGGGGTTGTTAAAACAACCCTTCCGGTACTTGCGAGTCGATGAAATTTTAGCATTTCAAATAACGCCCCGAATACAATTTTTCCAGAAAAATTGAAGTACTTATTATGTATGAGAGCGGAGATATTATTACTTTCACAATTCGGGGTTGTTAAAACAACCCTTCCGATACTTGCGAGTCGATGAAATTTCAGCATTTCAAATAACACCCCGAATACAATTTTTCCAGAAAAAATGAATTACTTATTATGTATGAGAGCGGAGATAATATTATTTTTGTAAAAAGGAACAATTTAAATACTTACTTTGTTTATGTGCTAGCGGTGATGCTAATTATTATTTAAATTAAAGTGGGGAGGTTGAGAGNATTTTTCCAGAAAAAATGAATTACTTATTATGTATGAGAGCGGAGATAATATTATTTTTGTAAAAAGGAACAATTTAAATACTTACTTTGTTTATGTGCTAGCGGCGATGCTAATTATTATTGAAATTAAAGTGGGGAGGTTGAGAGTCAATGAAACCTTTAATAAAAAAAGCAAAAATTGTAAAAATGGGAACATTCGGTATTGCATTCTTGAATGTTCGGTTGCGTTCGGAAGTATAAGTCGCCAATTTTAGTCACCAATTTCACACCGGTCTTCGCTACCGCATCCAATCTAACGGTGCGGGAAATTTCTATGAAGATATCCTCTTACTTCTCGGATATAATGTACTGTCAATTTATTATGTCAATGCCTACTACTTTGGAAAAAAGTATTTTTTTTTAATTTAATTCCCGCCGAATCTCAAAAACTTGAAATTTCTGTATCTCGAAAACGGTTGAATTTATCGATTTGTAACAAGTATACCTTTTTAATTTACAATTGAACATAGTTCAATATTTTCTAGTTAAAAAATTCAAAATTATAAACTACAAAAAGTTATAACCTAATCAGTTGGTTCTTAAGTGTGTCAATTGCTCTTAACACACTGCGCGGCAGCTAATTTTTGTCGGGGAGCAAGGCAGTGGGTGAGAAGTATATTTCTTGATTACAGAAAAGTATAAATAAGCTAGGCCTGGGCGCCAGCCGAAACAAATCGACAAAAGGGAAGAGGAGCGTAAGACTTGCACAAAATTTTGATCTTAAAATGCAAAGTTTAATGTGGGCTAAAATGTATAAAATTCTATGACTTAGATTAATCAGGTAATGATTTGGTGAAAATAATTAATTAAATAAGTACTTAAAATTACTTAAATACTACTAGTATGCTACACAATAGATGAACATTATTTAAGGTATTTAATTATTAACAAATGGGGTATTATTTAGGTATCAATTACACGGTAGAGAAATAATTTTCGTGCAGGTGTTATATGCCAGATAAGTATTTATCTTACATTAGTGTATATCAGTGGCGGCTCGTGGGTCTGAATACAGGGAGGGCGCATTTTGAAAAGATGATGTACATGATAAGAGCTACGGGGGGAGTGGGGGGTCCCACTTAGCGCTGCAGGCGAAAATTTTTAAGGAATTTGAAGGTCATTGTGTTTTGCAAGTACCCCAAAATGAATACTGTCAGTGTGTACAGTAGGTACTTAGATACAAGTAAAATTCCAACGTGTGGGGGCTGAAGTGGATAATCGATCAACCAACCCAGTTAGGATATAATTATGTAGATTACTGTAATAGTTCATTCTGTATAGTTTTTGAAGTTCCTTTAAAAACATGGGCATCACTAAGATGTTTATCTAAAACGGGATCAATTTTTGCACTATAGTCTATCAGTTCTAAAAATACCCCTTTGTTTACCGAGTCACTTTTTTTATTATGTCCACGAAGAGAAAGGTTACATGTACCACATAGTTTTAAGATATTTAAAATTTTTGAAAGAAGCAATCGATTTTTCTTAACTGTTTCGTTATGACTATTTACTATTTATTTGTTCTGCATAAGCACTATTTAAACAAGAAGCAATATTTACTCTTCCTAAAAGTAAAAAACTCACCAACTTATTTTTGTGTTTAGGAGAATTTTCATGTTTCTTAATTTTAATTTCTAAATGTTTCAAGTCAGAAACTCCAGTTTTCGTCCAGTTTTCTTCGCCTCCTCCAAACAATAAACATACAAAACAAAAAAATCTATTTGTTTGGTCACAACCACACAACCACAGGGTCTTATCATAAATGTTTTTATCAAATTTGCGAAAGCCGGCCCACTTTTTGCACTCTTTCTGCACCTCAACTAAATTCAACACTGGCGTTGGACGTCCGTTATTTTTCAATTCGACTTTTTCCTCTAAACTTAAATTACTAATAACAAGTTTTTTTATTTCACAAACCCTCATTTTAAACTTAAACTTATAAAATATAATGTCTTAAAAAGCGCCAAAGCAAAAACAAAACACATATAACCACACTTCAGTGATACGGGTTACTGCCTCATGGAGTCCCAAAACAAAGCGCGCGAGCGCGCGAGCCTATCGTCGCCTATCCCCTCCACGTGCCAATTTGTCCAATCATATGTAAAAATATGCTTGCACGATGGACTCAGATTTCACGGTCCGCGATGGAGTGGGGATTGCGCGCGCGGTTAAACATAACTCTTTGGTACGATCATAGATGGCAGATGGCATTAATCTGAGCTACGTTCACGGAGTACATGCACTTTATGCAACCAACCTAACATCCAAGAGATATTGAATGCATGCTATTTAGATTTCTTATTGATTTAAATAAATACATTATTTTAAGTTTATAGTTTCAAAATATCTTGGGGGGGGGGCGGAGTCCCAGAGTCCTCCTTCACGAGCCGCCACTGGTGTATATGCAACTCAAAATGAGCATAAAAAAAATAAAACAAAATATTAAATCCCCAGATAACAGCTGTTATTCAGTTTACAAAATTACTATTTATCTGTTATACGTAGTATAATTTTATTGACACCAAATGCCAAAGTAGCATATATTAATTACCATCTCAGACCAATAAATATTATTATAATTGGGTAAATAAATTGTTCATATATTTGTTCTCTAATAAATATTTGTGAGAAATATATTGTTAAAAAATTGTAGAACTTGCAGCAAAAGTTTCAAAGCAAAATGGTCGACGATAACAGCTCTCCACTACTTCTTTGGGGTTTGCACAAGACGGCAAAATGTTATAACAAATGGAAGTGTACTCACAGCCTCAGGATCACGTAATCAAGACAGCTCATCAAGTACTTTCGGCTCACGTAAAATACAGCGGCTACACGACTACTTTTTCTAAGGTCTCGGGTCAGGTAAGTATAGGACAGGCAAAAGACTCCGCTATCCATGTGACATAATTTTCTTCTTTAATTTTTCAGACTCATTTATTGCTCAACATAACAGGAACAGCAATAGCATTAGCTACAGTATCAGGGAGGAATTTCGAGAAACGTCCATGTACAACGTTGGATAGAAACTCTAATTAACAGTTTCATACGTATATCTTAAGACCTACAAAAACCAAATCGTCTAAGCAAAACGTGCCAAATACAATTGCGGGTAACAAATAATTATCAAATTATGCATTTTTCAAATAATGAAACACTCACCNAACTCTCCACTACTTCTTTGGGGTTTGCACAAGACGGCAAAATGTTATAACAAATGAAAGTGTACTCACAGCCTCAGGATCACGTAATCAAGACAGCTCACCAAGTACTTTCGGCTCACGTAAAATACAGCGGCTACACGGCTACTCTTTCTAAGGTATCGGGTCAGGTAAGTATAGGACACGCAAAAGACTTCGTTATCCATGTGACATAATTTTCTTCTTTAATTTTTCAGACTCATTTATTGCTCAACATAATAGGAACAGCAATATCATTAGCTACAGTATCAGGGAGGAATTTCGAGAACTTCCATGTACAACGTTGGATAGAAACTCTAATTAACAGTTTCATACGTATATCTTAAGACCTACAAAAACCAAATCGTCTAAGCAAAACGTGCCAAAAACAATTGCGGGTAACAAATAATTATCAAATTATGCATTTTTCAAATAATGAAACACTCACCCTAGTTTTTGTGAGGTCTTAACACAACACAACCTAATATGTGTAATATTTGTCGGAATTCTCGCACGCTAAACGCTATCTATCTCCCGCATACGCTCGCCGAACTCGCGCAAAAAGCTTTAACATTTTTTTGTATTCTATCCAGCCAACGTTCTACATGCCTTCCATTTTTAACAATAATATTTTTAAATAAATAACAATCAGGTACTCTGCATTACTAAAATTATGCACAAAGAACAAAAAGACGATTACTATTTTAATTATTTAACGTAATATTTGTTTACTATCACTAGATATCTCATCTTTGTCTTTTTTCAGGAATTTAAGGAGTTTAAGGGAGATTACGGAAATATAGGAAGCCATAAATTAATACTTATAAATATTTGCCCATATTTTTACATGATGTATGTTTATTTTTCTGTATGTAAAAATTTTCAACTAAATAAAATCCATTTCGATATGCAACCAGTGTTACTGCCTATAATTCTCACAAAGTGTTAAGAGTCGCATATACCATATTTACTTCATTTATTAATTTTCTTGTGCCTCTATTGCTAACTGGTAATTGAACGTTACAAAGTTAGATATATTTTTACATTGATAGGGCAGTATAACTAGCGCCCCCTAGACGTGACCCCAACACTGTTGGCATATTCGTATTTGCCACTTCAAAAAACTACAAATTTTCAAAACAATCGGTTCATACGTACTTAAAATATAGCAAAAAATCGAAAATATTTTTTCAACTTTAACACCTTGTAGAACAAAAAGGACCAACAACTGATTAAGGCATGTTTGGCTCAATCGCTATATTTTGTCGTTAACAATCTGCCTTTAAGCTGTGTACCATTATTAATGATTCATCCTGTATACCTCACTAATATGCTGTTGAACAAATTTTTTCGAAAACCTTTGGGAATTATTCCAATTATTGCACGGTTTGTGGGCATGGTATTTGTTCGAACATATTTTTTAATTGTGGAATATATAATTTGTAAAATAGAGCTAAGCTTGAAAACCAGTTCTCCATCCGTCGCAGCGAAGAGTTCAGTCCGCCAACTTCAGGAAATCGAAAATAAGTAAGGTCCAGCGCATATCCAATGCGCAAGTCTCCAGAGTTGATCGGGGACTTGGCGAGGTAATTCTGCTGCAGAGTTAGTTTTGGTCTACCGCAACAGTGACTGCAGACGAGTCGAGGAAAGGCAGTGAGTAGAAGGATTTAGGTAAAGACTTGGCTAATGTCTATCGTGTACTAATCATGTCTTAGTTTTCTGATATCCGCCTGTACTCTGACAAGGTTGGGTGCACTGTCATTTCTTTCCGGTGCACTTGGCCTAACTGCGCGTTAGGCTCATGGGATGTTGCCCCCTATTCAACGAGCCGGCGAAGCAAGAAGAGCGCCAGAAGAAAGGGCCCTAGCCGGCGGGGCCCAGCCAGGACAAAAGGAGGTCCCACAAAGCGCCTACACCGGTCGCATTTGCGGTCGGGGTAGACGACGGATGGGGCCCACTTACGAAGGCTGTCCAGGCCTACACGAGATGAGGCAGGATAAAGAGGGATAATCCCCCTCGATCCCAAATCATTGAGGCCAATTTCTAGCCATGGAATAATGGCGGCGCGGCCCCCTATTCCACTCTATGAGTTGAAACGCAGGTCGTATTTAATTCATACCTTTCTTTCAGATTTAAGCTTGTATTATGACGTGTTGGGTGCATTGTCGTCTCCTTCTGGTGCACTCGACCTGACTGCGTATTGATAAATTGTTTTCCAAATTAACTACTAGAAATTATAAAAAGTTAGAATTTTCGTGGTAATTTCCTACGTAATATAATGAGGAAAATAGGAGGGTGTCACTTATAAATCGGGACTACCTGTATATTGCATATTTTCATTAACGTTAACTCATCAAAACACGAAAGCGGAATATTCAAATGATGGTTTTCCATGCAAAACTTAATACTAAGTCCTTTGAATGCATAAATAATGCTTTTAACATCGTTGCGCTATTTCAAAAGGGGATTACCTACCTGTGGCTCGAAAATCGAATTTGTTTAGGAATTGTTTGAAATTCACGAATTATCGGCATATTGCTCGAAACTTGAAACGGGGCTTAATAAATTCAACCAAAAACAAATTCTGGTCGGCTTCAATTTTATGAGTCTGTTCATTTACCTTTCTAAACGAGTAAACAAAACTCACGTACAATCACTATGTAATTCAGTACTTCGATAAACATCAGAAGTTGCAAAAGTATCTGAAAGGTTAATTGGAAATAAATACGTATAAATATTTATACGACACTTTTATCATCATTCTGCTCTATAAGATCAATATCTCATAGAAGGAAGAACTGATAAGTATAATACTAAAGTTTGAGTTATTTCAGCTCTAAATTAATACGTTTTTTACTTGGCAAAAATGTGGCATACTTTGAATATTGTTGTATTTTCATTATTTCCAAACAAGCAAGGAAATACATGTATTCTATTATTAGCTCTCATAATAAATAAAGAAATAACTAAAATTTTACCAAAAATAAATCACTTCAAACAATGTATTAAAAATACTATTTTGTGTATTTATAGGCCATAGATAATTTTTTGTTACGTGTTTTCCTTGCTTTTTACTCTTTTTTTTTTAAGGTACTAAGCTAATGCAAACAAATTCAAAAAATAATTTTTGAAAGTATCTTATCAAATGATATTGCGGGAAGCAACTATTCTATGAACTACATGCTCCATCTACAATTGGATTATACCACGCCAATAGTTTTTAAACAGTTAGTAACAAATAATTATCCAAGATAAAATCTAAAAATGAAATAATTAATAGAAAAACACATAGGTACCTGATATGTTTTTTACATTCTCAAATAATGCAACCATGGAGAGATCAAAAGTTGACAAACGTAAAAGCAAAAGTATAGGCTCTCTATAGCTATAACCACCGTAGCACCCCCCCTCTAAACTCGAGTCTGCTCGTGGCAAACATCTACTCAACAAAAGAACACGCCAAAGAGCACTACCTTCCGGCGAGTAATGTGGAAATTTGCTTTTTAATGACATTTCCTTTAAATATGAATTTTGACAACAATGTATAACCCAGTTTCCAATTGTGCGTGCTGGTATTTGAGGTTAGACTAGCTTGCCAGCGACGGGGTATGAAAATTACCAAAAAAAAGGTTAAAAAAAAGTTTTCACGTCGGAATTTGAGAAAATAAACTATTGATACTTGTTTCTAAAGGACAAAGAAAGCCTCAGTATAAATATGACCCCTATTCAAAGTTACACCCTGTATATCCGGTACTTCAATAAGTCGTGGACATTTCTAAAATAAATCTGTGTTCGTTATCAGAACTTTTAATGACACTTTAATATTTGTAGTAAATAGACCGGGAGATACTCGTAGAAGCTCAACGAGGTCTTTCTCGTTTATGCCTTTTATGGTACTGAAAGATTCATTAGAGACAAGTAAGATTATGGAAAAAACCGATGTACCCGCCGGGACACCTATGTGAAAATTTAATTTTATTTTTCCGCAGCTTTTCCAAAGCCCTATTTTCTTTAGTCCTTAGTAGGACTTATGTCAATGTTTTCTATGAGCTTTTCGAATATAATAATGTCATATTTCTAATTGGTATTAATGAGAAACTGGTAGACAAATAAAGATGTTTTTCACATTTTCTTACAAAGTTTTCCATTTTTAGGTCCCTTGCGACACTGCCAAAATTTTTTTATCATCATTAAAATCATCAATCATCTAAGTAAAAGTCTCATTTCTATGATGGTTCTAATAGAGCCTTTACAATCCTGCTACCATGAAGGATACTGGAAATGATGACAACTGCTCCGAAAGGAGATGTGTGGAATGATTTGCTCCTCGGTTTGACCTTGAAATGACCATTCACCTGACCTGACAAGGTCAAACGGACCTCGGATTCGATCTTAGCGATCGCAAATCCCCCCCTCTATCTTTGAAAATACTGCTCAAACAAAAAAATGATTAGGACAAAAGTTGCAGGGTTTTGAGTGAGCAATCCAGCGGTGACCCTGACCATGACTCAAGGTCATTTAGAGACCAACCTGAAAATTTTAAATGGAACCGTATATTTTTGACACCGGAAATGGTAAGAGCGGAAAATGTTACGTTCGAATGTGACCTTGGCCATGACTTTCAAGGTTATTTAGAGGTTTGACGTTACACTTACCTTTAGGTCATGGTCAAAGACATGGTATAGGTCATTTTTGAATTTTACGCTCACTCAATTTCCGCAGTCAAGAATATCGGGTCATTTATTAAAAACCGACTTGACCTGTAAACGACCTTGAAGGTCATGGTCAAGGTCATATCTGAACGAAAAAATTTCCATTTTTTCCATTTTCGGTGTCAAAAATATACGGTTCCATTTAAAATTTTCAGGTTGGCCTCTAACTGACCTTGAGTCATGGTCAGGGTCACCGTTGGATTGCTCACTCAAAACCCTGCAACTTTTGTCCTAATATTTTTTTCTGTTTGAGCAGTATTTTCTGAGATAGACTTTTTGAACACCCTGTATAATAACCATGGTTGCCTCCACCATAGGAATTTTTCTCGTTTTGACCTTGAAATGACCTTTATCCCGGTCAAACGTAGCTCAGATTCGGACTCGGGGGCCTCGAAAACATAAGGATATAGTGATCTAGTCCAATGCACATAATTTTTTTTTGTGGGACTGTATAATATAATGTCTTTTAATTTTCCCAATTACGGTAGTATTGGTCGAACGTCATTGAAGACAGTTTTCCCAAGCGTGGTCACAAATTTTTGTTTTTTAATGTAATTTTTCTGCTCATCTATTCTAAACATAACGTTTATTGCATTCTTAAGGTATGCCATACAATTTGAATTGAATTTTGAACAATATTTGGGCGTCTTTAATAAAAGAACCCGTACATCTGATAATACTACAGGAATATACAGAATTTTTATTGTGAATATAATTTGCCCTTGTCGTCTGAGAGAATTTACTTTCCTGTCAATAGTCTTATACACTCTCTCAACAAATTTTCCAGGGTATTGATTGTTTACTGGTACATTTTACATGTAAAATTACGAGTGTTTAATCTGTAGTACAATAGTATATCTTTCCCATATTTTAACAATGTTTCGTTTTGAAATTCTCAATGCAACAAGTTTATTTTCTATTTTACGACATAAGTTTGAATGTAGAAAGAAGTAATGTTTTGTAGTAGTGTGGAGCATTCAGTTCAGAACACACAAGAATTTATGATTCTTTATATTGTCGGGAGTTCTCGAAGACTGTAAAAGTTATTGTTGAGGAACGCATCCCCGGCCCGATATTTTAATGAATCGTAAATTTCATGATAATATGCATACTTCTCATGAACTCGGCACGGATATAAATTTTTCCCCGGGGCAAGAGAAGGGAAGTAAAAGCAAACACTTTAAATGGTTACAAGGAAATCGCATCCAAATTTTGGGTAATCTGAGGTTAATATTCCACTTGAATTCATCAGTAATGATGTTCTGGAAAGTTCAAAATAGTTGTTTTCCAATTTTGTGAGTGATATTGATTAAATATAAATTACCAATAAAAGTAGATAAGCTTTTGAAGGTTTAGAAAAACATTTTTTTTAATTTGAAAAGAATATATACGGTGTAACTTTGACTGGGGATTATATTTATACGGAGACTACCTTTGAACTTTAAAAACGTAAGTTTGTTTTTTTAAGTTGTGCTGTCAAAAGTGATTCCGTTTTAATTTTTTCTTAGTAATTTTCGTATCCCGCCTCTGGAAAAGTGTAACTTTAACCAGTCGTGCGCGTTGCTGTGAAATCTTATATTTCTCGATACGTATGTATACATTTTTTTTCATATAACACCGAAATTTAATAAAGACCTACAAATATACCGTACCGAACAATTAATATTTTCCGCAGAAAGTTCCGAAATTATTCATATTACAAACACCGTCTCATAAATTGATAAATAAAATAAATAGATAAAATAATGGAATAAAATGATTAAATTAAATAAAAAATAAAAAAAACTAAATGAAATGAGTCACCTGATTTTTTCATTTTCACAGTTTTCTTAATAAATAATTAAAACGTTTTATCATATTAAACCTATTAAAATATACATTATACCTATTTGTTTATTTCTAAATTTCGTATTTATGACGGGTTCTGTGACATTCCTCCACAATTCAATCATTTTAAAACGGAAAATATCCTGCTTATACAGGATGTAACAAAAATGAGGTTACAAACTTCGCCAGTAGATAGAACAATTAAAATTAGTAGGGGCACTTCACAAACAATTTTTGCCTAAAGTGCTTCCTTAGTGAGATACAGGGTGTTAGAAGTTGAAAAATTTTTTTTTTCAAATATTTTGAAAACGGTGGGAGGGAATAATCCCAAATTTGGTACGAATACTACACTACATACATACAATGATTAGTTTTGCTTCAGAACATTTCTAAGAAAAACTTTATATTTTATTCGTAGATTACATTTATGCTATTAACAAAATATCATATAATAAAATGAGACAGACACTCTAACACAAACTAATACTGTTTTGTCTTATAACAAATGTTGAAAATGCCCTCCCTTAGATTCAATACACGCTCGGGCACGTTGCATCATATTTAAGCGTATTCGTTTAAATATTCCAGGATAATTACGAATTCTGTCATAGAATTCTATTAAACGTTGTCGAAGCATATCTTCAACGGACATTGGCAATACATTTACTAATGATTCCAGATGGCCCCACCGATAGAAATCCATAGGATTAAGGTCAAGAGACCGTGGAGGCCAAGCAATTGGTCCTGCCCTACCTATACACCTGTTGGGATATTGCTCATTAAGGTCACGTACAGCTTGATGGAAATGAGGAATGTACCAAAAATTAGCTTCTTCCAGAAGTACGGTACCTAACGCATCTACCAAGAAGTTATAATACACATCTCTAGTAAAATATTGTGGAAAAATGTAAGGACCAAACTCCTATAAAACCTGCCCACACATTTATCATGAAGTTAACTTGCTGCCTTTCTTCTATTATTACATGAGGGTTCTCGTCTGCCCATTGATGTCCATTATGGCAATTATGAATACCATTCCTGGTAAATGTTGCCTCAACTGTGGCCAACAATGAAGTAATAAATCTTGGGTTAGCCGTTTGAGTGAATAAACTATCTGTAAAAATTTTCTCTCATTGGAAAATGAGTAGGCGTGAGAGCTTGAACTCGTTGTAAATGATGAGGATAAAGGAGTTGCTCATGTAATACCCTCCAAGTGGTCATTTGGTTAACATTAAATTGTCTGGCTAATTGCCGAGTACTGACATTTGGATTTTCACCAACAGCTTTCAAAATAAATTCTTCAACCTCAACTGTACGAGCTGTTCGTGGTCTTCCTCTTCCTGGTAATGGAGTGGTGACTGTGCCTGTCTCTGACAGATAGTGAAAGAGTGTAGCAAATACCTTTTGACTTGGCTGTTGTTGATCTGGATAAACTTGTTGATAAAGCCTAGCAGCTTCGCGACATTTACCGTACATAAAAACCATATCTGTCTTTTCACGACACGAATAATTTACCATTTTGTCAAACTTATTAAATAATTTGAATGAATAATGAAAACCGATGACAACACTAACTTACTAACGATAAGTTGACTTGACAGTAGGTCACTTGATTCTGAAGAAAAATATGTGTTTTTATCGTACATTAAAGCGATTTTTTAGCGGAGCTAGAGAACGAAGAGTTGTAGTAACGAATAGAATATGTTACCCATCATTAAGATCAGGAAAAGAGTCAGTTCAACTTTCTTCGGCGAATTAATATTTGTGTCCATGAAAACGGGGTCATCTTGAACATTTACTTTAAGTATATTGAATTAACTTCAGTTCTTTTCACAATTTCTCTTTTGTAGTTTCTGTTGTTCTTGACCCGTTGGTTTTTATATTCCTGTCATTGATTCATTGGTCTTTAATCCGATGCCAGAAAATGACCCCATATCAACTTTTATGTACTTATTAATGAAGTTATTGAAGAACAATTAAAACAAAATTGTAACCTCGGCATTCTCTATCTCGCAAACTATCAAATTTTGAACTAAGGTAGTTTGGATTAGATCATCATATTTTAGCTCTAAGAATATGTATACCTACGTGATAAAACTTTGTTCAAATCTTTTAGAGACACCCTGTATAAGTGTATTTGTTGAATTATTAGTATAACGTCTAAACGCATTTAGTCGCTGCTAAAAGCTCAATCATTAATTTTCAGTCTTTTTATTTGGTCGTCTGACATTCTACTAGGGATTCTACATCCTAATGGCTCACTAAGGGTATAGAAAAGGGGGCTTAATTTATATTTATGGTTTGTGATGGATACGTAAGGGATACAAGAGAGTAAAAGGAAGCAGTAAGCTGGATTAAGATGTAGCACTTTAGTAAGTAGTAAGTTTGGGTGGATACTATTCAGTGGATAAAATGAGTTCCAATTTTCTTAACTCTGCCTTATTTTTATATGTATGGGATATCCCACAGAGATTCGACACTATAAATATATAGAGGTAGTCTTAAATTTTTTTGAAAGTTCTGTTGTGTTGATTTTTTTCACCAACCAAACAAACCACCCCCTAAAGATATCCCTTACGGAACAAGTGGATGTATAAAATATAAATAATATCTATCGAAAGATTTTTAAGCAGGAAAAATATTTTTACCATTTATTTTTAAATAGCCCTTATTATTCATTTTCTGATTCACTTTTTATGAATAGGACCTTAACCGTCTATAGATCTCGTCAAAATAATGCCGTTTTGAAATATACGCTTTTTCTTTCAAAGGTTTCCTTTTAGAAATATAAGCTCTTGCAATTTTTTTTAATTTTTATTTATTTTTTCTTAAACCATAAAAGCCATTTCTTTTATATTTAGTATGAAGTGTACGAATGAAAAGTTCTATCGATTTTATAAATTATTGTGAAAATAGATCAATAATAGGCCTTCCTAAGGGGCTCTGATAACCCCTATTTTTAATATAATTTTTACGCCACTGGAAATTTTTCAAAATGAATATATTTTTTCACATTGCGGTTTATTATACAGCAAAAAGGTCTCTTACTATTTTTAAATGGAATGCTTGGTTTTTGAGAAAAATGGCTAAGACTACTTTGGCACAACAATATTAAAATTTATTATATTATTTTTGTTATTTAAATCATAACGAGCATCGATGACTCACTTTTTTTATAAATAAGTGTATGTATAGGTACACTTATTTGTATAGGTATAATATATAAAGTAGACGTTACATTTTGTAAGTTACCTTCTTTTGTAATTCAATTATAATGAACTAATTAAAATCTCGAAAGCTTTTGCAGAAACAAAGAATTTTCTACTTTTACTGATTTTTCCCTGGACTATATTACCCAACTATTTAACCAGATATTTTGTTTATATAGTATATAGTAACTTATTAAATAAATAAATATTGATCATGTCAATTTTGTGTGGGAGACCTGTACATTGTATGGAATTCATGTGTAAACAATTCTAGTTGTTTATTTTATTTTTGTTAGACCCCTAATTGCAAACGCTTTTATGAAGACTTCCATCTATAAAATGGGATAAGAAAATCCAAAGAAAAATTATAGAAATGTCTCAAAACATAAAACAAGAAAACCGATAATAACACGGTATTAAGAAATCTAAGGACAATGGCAAAACACCCCTATTGTTTTACGTCCAAACCATATTTCAGACAAGTTGAAAAAAATGTTAGTCGTTCCATTGTCCATTAGGTCCCTTTATATTTCCTCCACATATTTTATCTTTTTGTTTACGCTCGGTGATTTCATTAACTAAAAGTAAATTTTGATATATTAAGGTAATGCGTTTACTTCGCCCTTTAGACAGTCCCCATTCCGACATAATGAAATAAAAGCTGATTTCCCTCATTTACCTTCAATTTGTTGAATGGTACGTACCTACGGAAGTCGTGTTTCGAATCAATGAAACATTTGTAATTAAATATATTTTATGTGAGGTGTAAAAAATATTGGAAAAATTTTAAAATGTAAAGAAAAAGTTCTTATGAACATATTGCCCGGAAACGCATTATTTCCGAGATAACGGGCGTTAAATTTTTAAGTGAAAGAAATCTGTTTTTGATTACATCTTCCAAACGGGTAAACGCAATCAATTCAAATTTGATAGAAGTTGTCTGCGCACGATTTTAATAAGGCGATGGTAAACGAGATGATTCAGGGACGCAGATTCAGGATATATGAGCGGCATTGTTGTTTTTAAGTCAACATATTTTTTATGTCAATGGGAAAAATATTCGAGGGTTTTAAATAGTATACAATGTGTAAATATACAGGGGTAACTTGATATGACCTTCAAACTTGACCTCTAGGTCATGGTCAAGGTCATCATCGTATGATTCCATCAAACCATAAAATTTTCAACCAGAATCCTTCGTCGTCAGTGCTTTCCTGAAAATTATTGCAAAATCTTATTCATTATTTGACCTTAAAAAAATCTATTAGAGTCACTTTGACCCGTAACATAAAGACATATCTGAACGTTAAATCCAAGTCAACTGTGGAGATCATTTGATGGTCAACAATCAAGTTACGAAATAGGAGAATCCTGTTTGCAGTCCCATTAAGTTAAGGCAAGCTCGTTATGGCCCAGCCAGTCAAGACAAGTTCTCCATGACCTGGTCAATCAAGGCAGTGGCACAGCAACTAAAGGCAAGATTGCTATGACAACGTTAGTCTAGGCAATGTCACTAAGACCCGACCAGTCAAAGCAAGATCGATTCGACACAGCCAGGCGCGACCTCGTTTCACCCAACCAGTCATAGTGACTTTGCCTTAACTGGTTGGGTCATCGCGATCTTGCTTTGACTAGCCGGGTCGAAGCGATTTTGCCTTGACTGTCCTGGTTGAAGTGATCTTGCCTTGACTGCCCGGGTCATAGCGACCTTGCCTTGACCACCCGGATAATAGCGATCTTGCTTTGACCACCCGAGTCATAGCGATCTTGCTTTGACCACCCAGGTCACAGCGATCTTATCTTAACTTAATGGGACTGCAAACGGGTTTTATTTCGTTACTTGAATTGACTTTCAAAGAACCTTCAAGTTTGATCTCTAGGTCATGATCATGGAAACCAGTTTTAGATTAAGGTTCTGACTTAATTCTTCTGGCGTGTGGTAACAGACAACATTTTTTTCATTTCTGTCACATCGAATTTCACTTCTTAAGTCAATGACATCAGATTCGCGTTTTTTAAAAAGCAATGGCAATTAGGTAAACCCAAAATCTGTTTTTAATAGTTTTCTTTAAAATAACCAGGCAAACTACTGCTGAGAAGAGTACATAATGCTATTTGGACATTGAATTTAACTAAGCATAGATGTTATGAATATTTATTATTACTTACTTATGATGTAGACGTTCGAAAGGTAAAAGTTATATAAAAATTAAAAATTATTAACATTACATTTAGGTACCTACTCTGCAAATGTGAATAGTACTTATCATTTTAAATAGCTTTTATTAATTTTTAGTTTGACTATTTGTAATATTAATCTTCATTGAACAATGGTGAACAAAATGGAAAACTATGAAACTTTCTTGTTTCCATTTTTCGCGTTTCATCTACGACGACGTAATTTATCATGTCCGTCTCATAGAAATATGACATATTGTGCATTCAAAAAGTTCAAAGGGATTTTGCATGTCCTCATTTTGTGAGGAAAATTTACATTTCAGTTTCCTTATTATTCAAATTTAAATAGAAGTAATGTGTATATTTCCAGCATTCATATAAAAATATACGAGTATAATGTTTTTTCAACCTTAAATATAAAACATTAATAATACTATGAGAGAATACATAAAGCTTAACAATACATATATCGTTAATGGTGATTAAATATCAGTATCAAATTGTTATGAGCCGCAGTGGTGCTTACTAAACTGTTAAATTGCGAATGAGTCGAGAAAATCGGCACAATAATAAAACTACACTTAAAGGCTGCATTAAATCAATACAGTGGTCTTTATTCTTTGTCTTTTGTACCGTTCTCTTTTATCTACGAACAATCTATTTATAGGATTTCTTTGGCTCTTTTTTTCATACGAATGTTTTTTTTTTTTCAGCTAAAACAGTAACTTGTCATCAATTTTTTAAGAGTGGTTTTTAGCAATTTGAACAAAACTGGAGGGTGATGGAACATTTCTCATTTCAGATTAGGTTTCTAGGTGTCAAAATACATAAGATGACATGGGTCTCATCCGTAGAACAGATCAGTTTTTTGTGTCTGCAATTGTAACTTTCACGTAAAGATATATCTATCTTCAAACTGCTCTTAGCATTATAGTAAACAGGTACGTTAGAAGGACGTTTATAATGTCTAAACATCATATTTGAAAAACGTGTTTATATACAATCAACTTAAAAATGTTGCGGTTTTATAAGTTTTAGATAACGAAAGAATAAACGTTCAATATTAGTAAATGTGAAATTACCATTATTAGGATTAATATTCCTTAACATTTAAACGCAATTTAAATCTGTAAAAACACAGCACCTGTATTTTCGACCTTTTTATTAGAATCCATGTCATTATAATTGCAGACAGTTGATGAACACCTAAGTTCATTGTTGTAACCAATTTCAGTAGTAGGTTGTTAAATATATAGAAGAAGAAGACTTTGTTAAAAGATGTCAGTTTCTAGTGAAACTTAAAAATAATTAAATATGAATCATATTAAACGAAGAGAGATAATAAGGGCTAATGAGAACTTAAACATGGAAAATATTAGATCCATAATAAAATCAGTGTGTAAAAGGATATTAAGCTTCCGTTGGTACATAAAAACGATTAAATTAAAAGTAAACATGAAAAACTGTAATTATTATAATGTAGCAATAGGTCTTTATAAAATTATTCTTTAACAATGTCAAATACATATTGTGTATATTTTAAAATTTTATATCCACAGTATTATGAAAATAGTTTTTATAAAATTACATTTTTTTTACAACAGATTTAAATTTCCCGAGTGTCTCTATCTGCGGTGAATATTAAAAGGTAGTCCGTATGATTATATATTACAGAATAATAGTAGAGATGGCAAACAGTCCTCAGAAAAGGCACCATTGGACCAATGAAAATGTCCGTAACGCTTCAACTTAGTCGTTAATTTTTCCAAGTTACTCAGATTTTAGAAAGCGATTGAAACATGCATTTATAAAAATCGCATCTATTTTTATCAATGTTTGTCATCGTAGATTCTTTAACGACATAAGTAAAGTGAAACTTCAATAAATTTGAATTTTATTAATAATAATTCTTTGTCACATATAATTTTAAAAAAGAACAAACATAGTCGGAGTTACATACACTACGGTGACCAACATGCAACTGACAAATTTTTGGAAGAAAAAATTCGAAGTTCGAATCTTACACGTGATCAAGATCTGCCAATGAGATTGTTATATTCATGTAAAGCGTTTGACTGCATCATTAACCATACATGTAGAAAACAAGAATTCGTTTTTTTTTAAATAATACATATACAGGGTGTTTCAGAAAGATCTCCCGTACAGGGGGTGATAGTACGATAAAAAATAAGAATTTCTTGTCTTATGAATTATGTCTATCCCCTCTTGTTTTCGAGATACAGAGCGACAAAATAAAATTTTTTAAATAGAATTTTTACGAAAATTTCCAAACGGTGTGAAATATTTTTATGAAATTTGGTATTCCGGGGTTTTTAAGGATGCCAAATACGCTGTCTAATTATTTTTTGGATATTTCATAGAGGGCGCTAGTTATGCTTCATTTCTATTACATTTTAAGTTCTAATTTTTTTAAGGTTAGGTTTTTTACCATTCGGTCTCCAATTTCTAATGTACAATTTTATTTTCTAAAAATAATGTACCCTTGTTAGAACTTCCTAATTACGGTGTATAAAATAAGTGACTTTTCTCAAAGTAGGCTTTTGTCAAAATTTATTGATGGATGTCTCATAAACAACACATAAATTCTTAGTAATATTTTAAACTCTAATTAACCTTATATCAAAATTTTAATGATTGTTAGTGACTGTAGTTAGTAACGACTAATCTAAGCATAAGACTAAGCATCTTATATGGGTGTTTTTTGGCTTCTTTCACAATTTTTAAAAAGTTTATGTGGCTGATACCCTGAACGCGACCTATTTGCTTAGCTGAATGAACTTCAGTAAACAAACGAGCGACTTCAGCCTGTGTTCAACTTCTGTCTCCATATCCGATCATGATTAAAATGTCGATACGATGCGACTCGAAATTGTTATTATCGCTTATTAAGTAAGAAAAAAATGTATACATTAAAGAAGTTTCAGTAAACACTTCCATGTTTTGCTTATAAAAAGTAACAAAAAAATACGTTATTAATTGTATTAACAATTGAAAAAGCTTTAAAATAAGAAATTAATGAATCTACCATTCCATTTAAAAAAAGTTGCTGCAACTCCACACATAGGAATTAAAAAAATAAAAAACCTCTTTGTAATATGCTCAATTGAAAATAAAAATTGACATGTTTCAGGAATTTTGTGACAAAACTTTATTTATTAAGTTACAGAATTTGTTCCAGTTATACTTTCTACTACTACTGTTTGTAATCGTTAACAAAATTCATTTAACTTTGTCAAAAGAATTGCCAACATTTTCCTAAAAAGTAAAGTATTTTTAATGTTACGATAGACCGTTATTTTTCCAATCACAAAACAACGGTTAATTTTCTAACGTATCACGATTTTTATACTAATGAAAATAAGTTTTAAAAACGCGTGTGTGTTAACTGGGAAGGTTATTATATTGTTGCTCTAAGTCTGTTCTTACGGGTTTCCACTAAGTTTTTGGAAATTCAGTTAATTTAATTTGATTAAAACTATTTATTTCACAAAAAATATTGAATGGGGAATGTCAATTACTTTTTTTTGACTTTTGATAGCTAAACTGTATTTAAACTGAAATTGTGAACAAAAATTTCCTATTCTTGAATAGTTTTATGTTTTAACTCTAATAAATTTGTTTTAAATTAAAAAATAGTAATTACTCGAAAGACGCGAATATATTGTATTCCTGATTACGAATAATGAATAATAAATAATTAGTATTTGTGAATATATTCAGTATTCAGAAACTTTTTATAAATATTGAATATTGTATTCATTATTTATTACAATGCATTCAACAATCAGTGTTTGATTACTTTTTGTGCAACTGTACTTATACTGCCTATAAGCAGTGACTATAATAGTCACTGCTATAAGTTGGAACGTAGACTGTGATATAGTGGTGCGATCTTAATTTTTTATCTTAATTACGATAAATTTCTTTAAGAATGTTTTATTAGCTACAAAAAATTGAATTATTATTTTGCTACTAGAGAAAATGCCCTTTTTCTATATCTGTTTTTCATTTGCTTTAAGATGCTTAATTTTGGGTTAGTTATAAACTATTTTGCCTCTAGCCATCCAATTCAAAGAGCGGCGAGGATGGAGAGAGAGAGGGAGAGAGAAGTTTAATGAATACTATTAGTCTGTATTTGTCGGTGTCAGAACTGATTTGATGCTAAGATATATAACTTCAAGCGAAGAGATATCCAACTACGACGCTTGCCAAGTAGAATTATAGGACTGAAGATAGGGTATCTCCTTTTTTAATAGCGTAATTTGTAGAGTTTCTAAGAATAACATTTCTAAGAACGTGAGCTTGATAGCCTTTAATTGGGATACAGGGTGTTGAAGGTGTAGAGACGTTAAATCTAATTGTCCTGAGATAATAATGTTTTTTTAAACCAACAAATTCAGAGGAAAAGTAAATTTGATTTTATTAAAATGGTGTTTCAGAAATTACTAAGGAAAAATCACTAACTAGGACCCTAGATTAAATGTCAATCAAGAGGTGTTCGTAACTTTACGTGTTTTCATGTTGTACAATTTAGCAGCGTTAACCAGTATTTCTGTGCTGTTCTACAAATTAATCTTTGTCTGTTAATCTGAAAAAAAATTGCCCTTTTCAGAACTCCGATGTTTTTACCGTAAGTTGAAAGAATATTTTAAGGTTATACTTCATTTGTTATATTCTTATTTCTTGTAAATTTGTATAAAAAGTCCGTTTGCACCGGAACAAGACGTATTTATTTTGATGGCACAATTTCCCAGTGGTACATGGAAAACAGTGAGAAGTTGTTCTTACTCCTAGCAAACATGCATGGAACAATTTGTTGAAGCCTTTTCTTATGCTAATATTGTATATACCTAATATGTTTAGAAACCACAAATGAATTCTTATTAAACAAGTACAAGGAAAAAGCTAAAGTTAATAAATTAAAAGTAAAAAAAATCTTTTTAAAAAACAAGCTTTTATTTAAATGCGCTAAAAAGAAAAAAATAAACTTTAACTTTAAAACTTTTACTATCATCTTATAACATCATTACACAATTTATATGTTATAAAAGCTTGTCGCGAGATTTAAGTACTCGTATTTACTTAGTTTGAAAATTGTTATAGTTAAAATCAATCACATCAAATTATTTAATTGACTTGTTTATCTACACAAGCAAATCTCTCTTAAATCTCGCGACAAGCTTTTATAACATATAAATTGTGTAATGACGTTATAAGTTGATAGTAAAAGTTTTAAACTGAAAGTTTATTTTTTTCTTTTTAGCGCATTTAAATAGAAGCTTGTTTTTTAAAAAGGTTTTTTACTTTTAATTTATTTTTTACTTTTTAGTTATCGCTGGACACGTTCCTCAGTCTGTTCATCTCAATCAACGCATCATTATTGCATGGTCGTTTGCCGGTTAATTTCGAACAGTCTAGCTCTTCAATGAGGAGACCTTCTAATGATTTTACACTATCTCACCAAATTACACAAGTCAAAGTTAACTAACAGTTCCTATAGACTTGAACAATTAGACCTCAATATCATAATCGAGGATTCCAAAAACCCTAGTACACCAAAATTTCAGACGGATTGAATAACGGAGTTTATGTTCAGCATATTATTTTTTTATTAAAACTCGCATTCGTATTCTCTGTAAGTCCTTTCATTTGATACCCATATTGTAGGCAAGCATTAAAAATAATTAGTCCGCCATCTTGGGCGTTCCATCATGTTGGATTTAGAATAACGTCACACAGCTAATCATGTATTGTCATCCAAACCGAATGTGTATACAAAATTTTAGCTCAATCGGTTGAAGATATCTGCTTCAAAATTGAGTTTCAAGCTTTAGAAGTCCGCCATATTGGATTTAGAGTGACGTCACTTTATTTTTCGAGTTATTCTTAGCAAGCCCTTTCATTCGATACCCATATTGTAGGAGTGCATTAAAAAAATAATTAGTCACACAGTTAACCATGCATTGTCATCCAAACTGAACGTGTATACAAAATTTCAGCTCAATCGGTTGAGGATATCTGCTTCAAAATTGAGTTGCAAGATTCCACCCGAACAAACATATTACATACATTGCAAGTTAAATAAAAGCTTGTAAAAAATAATTAATAATTAAATCTTTTGAGATTTTGTTAATATTATTATTTTGTTAGTATGTATTTTTTTATCAACATATAAAATCTTGCATCTTTTCGCTGATCAGTCTGTATTTATACATATTTACAACAAACAATTGGACATATTATATTGATAAAGTGTCCGTAGGTGTATCAGTCGGGACTTGTCACAGGGCATGAAAGAAGCTGCTGCATATGCATTCCTATGAGGTTTATGCTGTGCAAGAGTTATGTGCTGATCACAATCAACGAGTATAATATTGTAGATAGTTTAATGAACATTTAAACGATGATAATTTATTAAATTTATTCTGATGAGGTATGGGTACATTTATCTTCTTATTCAAATATACAAAATTATAGACCTTGGGCTGCAGAAAATCCGCATAACTTTATTGAAACATCGTTACATCCTCAAACGATAGGTATCTGGGTAGCAGTTTCCAGAAGACGTATAAGAGGCTGAATTTTTTTCCCGAGGAGGAATAAATGGAGAACGATACCGTGCCATTTTACAACAAATTCTTGAAATAATGCGTGAAAATGAACTGTAGTATGGGTATTTTTAATAAGATGAAGCTACAGCACATCTGCAGCGAAAACTGCGATATCTTCAGGAATTTTAAGGTAATTTTCAGAGGTTTGTGGCCTGCTCGAAGCTCTGATCTCACACCTTCAACTTTTTATCTATTATGTATATATAATTTATATTTACATATTGAAAAAAAATGAAACTATGAAATTTTTTGTATTTTATTAACATTATTTTCATGATCTTTGAATGAAAGTGGATTACAAAAGAACTTTCATTTTTAAAAGAACAGCCTTCTTCAATCTAAAATACTTTTTCTGTACAGAATGGGATAAAAATTCAAAATATTTTAGAGTGTATAATTATTTTGTAAGTAAAAATGTAAAAAAATGATTTTTTTACATTGAGAAAAGAAACACATTTTGCGGATTAAAGTTCATTGTTTATAAAGAAATGTAATATGTACTTCACTGGACTATCCTCTGCTTAGAATGCTAATCATTGCCTCTAGTGTAAGTTTGGTTGCCTAACAGTCGCGGTTACATAGGACTCGGACATTTATAAAGGTATTGTATGTGTATGCAACGCTCTAGCGTTGCGCTATGAAAATAACATCACGCTGTTGTACTATCTAGCACTTTCCGTGCACCTAACCCCCTACACTATAGGTCCCATAGCGAGCGCGCGTGATAGAAAAATATTATCCGATGCAACTAAAGTATACGATGCTAAGTAAATATAAATACTGTCAAATTATTTTCCAAGCCGGAAGATGAACAAACGAACGATTTAGACTAAAAACTTATTAATGTGGTACTATATTATTTTTTCAAAAAAATAGTTTTTTTCCACAAAATGAACCATGCCTTTTTAGTAAATAAAAAAAAATAAAAAATCTTATTTTTTGCTTTTTTTCAAATTAACGATTTCAATTAACGATTTTTTGCATAAAATTTTTCTTTTAAATTTTATAAATAAACCATTTCGATGAGAAATTCAATTCTCTAAATAATTTTTCCTATGAACTATAGCGAAATTTTGCTTCGTTTTCGAACTACAATTAGAAAACTGAAAGGGGTACATTTTCACCTCTATCTCCAATTTCCACCCTCTAATTTAATAGCACTCCGCGGTTTTTTCATCTAAAATGCCCCTTTGAACGATTCATGCAATAAAATTGCTTGAACGTCATAGTTCCTTTTAACCATGTTTTTGTGGATATAATCAATAGCCTATCCCTATAAAATGGTTTTGGTTTTTAGACGGCTGTTACGTAGAAACATGTCGGTTAATAAATATGGAGAAGTATACGATTGAACAATGTGTCTTTATTGTTAAAAATTATTTTAAATTTGATGAGTTATGCAAAAGTTGGAAGAAAATATCGTACAAAATATGGAAAAACAAATTATCCAATAAACAGCACCATTTGAAATATTGTGAATAAATTTGAAGAAACTAGTTGAATTCAAGATTAAAGAAGTAAAATTTACAGTCGCAGTGGTTGGTTACAAGAAAATAAATTTTGCAGCTGTCAATGATAGTGCCACTGCAGAACTAAACACATCAGTTCGTCATCGTTCACAGAATTAGGCATTAAGCAAATCATTTGTTCTATCTTTTGCATAAGGATCTTCACTTAAAGGCTTACAAAATACATTAAAACAAGTATTATTTCCAGCTGATTAAAGATTACGTCGTATATTTAATTGGGCTGTTGCAAGTGAATGAAGAAAATGATTTCTTTACCAAATCATCTTTAGTGATGAAGCTCATTTTGAAATTGGTAGATATGTAAACAAAGGAAAACCACAATGCCTCCACAAAAAGTAACTGATTGGTGTGGTTTTTGGTCCTGTAGAGTGAATGGTTCATATATTTTCGAAAATGAAACTGGAAACGTTGTTACTGTGAATGGAGCTCGATATCGAACAATGATTAATAACTTTTATGGGTTGAATTGGAGCGTATGAGTGTGCAGAATATATGGTTTCATCAGGACCGTGCAACATGTCATACAGCAACGGAACTAATGGATATTTTGAAGCAGAAATTTGGTAATCGAATAATTTCTCGAAAAAGGAGAAAAGGAGAAGATCATGCGATCTATCACCATCAGACTTCCTTTTATGGGATTTTTCGAGGAGCAAAAGTTTATGCTGACATCTCCTGAAACCATTCAACATCTGAAAGAAAACATAATTGAGCAAATCACTCAAATTGAACCACTGTTATATGGATATGTGACGGAAGGAAAATTTTGCTAAAAGGTTGAAGGCTTGTAGAGCTGCAAGAAGTGGTCACTTATCTAACATTCTTTTCCATTATTAACCGCAACATGTCTACTTTGCAATAAAGATATCTAGTTATTTCGAATGAATTGTGTTTAATTAAAAAATTAAAAAGTTAAAACTCAAGCTTAGGAACCCTTTATATTTATAATTGAACTTCTTTTCAATAAAGATATCTAGTTATTTCGAATGAATTGTGTTTAATTAAAAAATTAAAAAGTTAAAACTCAAATTAAGGAACCCTTTATATTTATAATTTAACTTTTCTTAAAAACCAAACTAAAAACTTGATTAATGCGAATTAATAAAGGAAAAAATCACAAAATGACATTCTGTACATACAATTACATATACAATTATGTGCATTTTCTGGAATAGATTTTGAATGATAAATTCATAGTTTCTGGTTATAAGATTAGACTATGCAAACGACCAGCGAGTTACGCTTTTGAATGTCGGTTTCCTCTATTCCTCTATTTTCTACAAACATAAATAGGACAGTTGCCGTAAACTATCATATATATGTATCCTAATAATTGTTAACTACACAACTACACGGAATTGTTTATTTTATTGTTGTACAAACAATAACAGCTGCAATACTGTTCTGGCTGAATTACTTTAATTAATGTTTTGTTTTCTCACAGCAAGTTGGAATACGGCACAGTAAATTAAGTATCTCTCCAAAATTATTCGTGTTGCTAATAATGAAACTATAAATAAGAGTTCTATTTCTTCTCAAGGATTACCGTTTCATTTTTCATTTCAGAAAGTGAGGTTTAACATGCTATAGTAATAATGAATAGCAATTTACACTACTCTTATTTGCAATTACGCTACTTTAATTCGGCTAATTTACATTAATTATAAAAACGTTCCTAAGTAATTAATTTAATATATAGTAAAATGAAAAGGAGTTAATAATAAAAAATATATGTATATTGGATTTGATACATTTAAAACGTGTGTAAGTACCAACCTAAATATGAAAAAGTAATATTTTGAGAAAAAAAAAACGTTTTCTAAAAACAAAATGCACAATAGATAGTAACAATATACAGGGTGTCCCGGTACTTGATACAAAAAAGTCGAGTACAAATAGATGAGACCAAAATAATAGTTCTTCATATAATTTTTTTTCATACGGGCCTATGTTAACAAGTTACGGCCCCTAAAAGGTGAAAATTAAAAAGTTATTTTTATTTACAGTCTCTTAACATTGACTTCAGCATGATGTAAGTTTGGTGATCCATAACACATGCATACAGCTTGTTTTCGATATAGTAAGTGAAACTTCTTTATGCCCAGAACGCTAGGGGCGGACTATATCCAATGATTAACAACCCAGAATTTTTGCATAGATGAGGATCGCAATCTGCCTGTATCAAAAATAAGTTCCCTGAAGAATTTTCCAACGATAATACCCTCTTGGTTCAACTCAGTAAAATTAACAGTTTAGGAAATATTTGTGATTTTATGTCACAATGCACATCGAGTCCACCATTTTTTGTTTGAAATTTTGAATTGCACCTTTACTCGTTTTTTTGTATCAAGTACCGGGACACCCTGCATATTATTAAAAATATATATGTAGTATCACAACGAAATAGGTTCTTTTTTTTTAAATATTGGTATTTCTACTGATATTCCAAATCTGCCATTTTGCTTTATCTTTAGGTTTAAGTTTGTGGAGGCGAACCAGCTATCATAACCCCTAGATCCGCCCTGGTGTTCATTACAATTCCTGTCAGTTCTAAAGCCTCTACGGATGGAATTGCTTCTCAAGCAATGGTGATCATCTGAGAGTTGATCTTTTACGTGTAATATGTAATTGCATTTAAATAAAACATAAACGAAACAAATAAATGGTGATATACCATCGACACCGCTCAAAATTCTTCACAACGGGCTAACCTCTAATTTGCGTCTTTCAATATAATGTCAATAATGCCTTTAACCATATTATTTGCATATGATACAACTGTAAGTAATAATCTGTATAAACTAAAAGAGTAGCTATATATATATATATATATATATATATGCAGTTAATAAGTTACTTCTAAATCAGTTCAAAACACAACATGTTATCTTTTCAACTAAATGCACTGATGAGTTGAAGACTTGAAATTCTTAGGTTGTTATAAAGCCTACAATATATTGGGATTAACATGTGGACTACCTAGGAAGTAAATTATCGAGAGTTTGTTCTTTGATTAGCAATTTAATGCTTGACTTTCATTTGAAAACTTGTATGTTACAAGTTGAAAACTTGCATGTTACAAGTTTTTGATTTTAAATGTTCCAGTCATTATAATCTATGTTGTACAGACTACCACTTAGATCTCACAGCGATCCGTAATCATTATATAAGAAAAAATTATAAATTCTACTATTTACGTCACATTCGACTAATTGAAACCTAAAATCTATTTAATTATTATGGCCAAAAATTTTAGTTTGCCGGTTGTCCTCAAAATTTTACCTGGCAATATATTTTACTTCTAAAGATAAAGAAAATATGGCATTGTATTCTTTTGACGTTTTTTTATATTGCAATGTTTATTGTAAGTACACGTTTTTCGCTGTCTTTCAAAATTGTTGTTGCTATTATTCACGTACTTGACCTATGTAAAACTTAATTGTGCTTCTTTTGGCATTCAGAAATCACAACACTGTTGGTACTCGTCAGAAGCCGATCATAGAAAAAAGGCAATTGTTTTTGCTCTATTATTTTAATAATTCACATCATTACGGATATGCTTTCAAATAAATGCCAAGTTTTGCCTATTTTAGTAATGATTTATTTTACTTTTAACCGTTAATGGCACGTTCTATGAAAAAAATTACGTATTTTTTCTCCAAATTTAACAAAAATAATAACTTAACGTTAACCTTTTAGGAAAAAAGAAACTTTACTTTTATTTATCTGAAGCCTTGAAGATTTATCGCAACGTCGCTTCGCGTTATTCCTTGTATACCACTTTGTATATAAATTAAAGTTTTTGTTGTCGGAAAATTAACAAAAAAAGTACTTTCCCTTATTCCTATACCACTAAATAATGTTTTCATATTAAAACAAATCCCTGTTTAGGGAATTTAAATAATCACTTTTATCTTTTCCAGTTAAGTTTAGAATACGTACTTGTTTAAAAGTTTGAAATATCTGATTAAATCTGATTAACTTCTTCAGCGAGGTGCCTCAAACTTTTGAGTTCCCAGCAAATATTTATTTATTAATTTGATCTAGTTTATATTTAGGGGCTTTACAGTTCCTTTATCGGAAATTTACGGGTCTATTGTGGGTTGAAATTGATCTAAATTACCCAAGTAAGGGATGCTATATTGATCTTTAGTGGTGAAAAAACAATATATAGATACGATATGGAGCAAGTAAATTTGCCTCTCTGTTTTGAAACAGCTATCAGCAATATTATTATATATTATATATAATGAAAAAGGTTAATCTCACAAAATTCTGTAAGCAAACAAACGAGCCTGTATTTGACTTCTGTCCCCAATCCGATCAGCATTATAATTTCGATTCGATGCGTGTCTGTTAAATAGTGTAATTTCTTATTATTGGTTTTTAATTTACACGATGAAATGCAAACAAGTAATAACAAATCAATCACATTCAGTTCAAATTGTCCAAAAAACTATAGAGCAGGTGATAAGGTATGGAATTGTTATTCTGGCTTATCAAGTAAGAAGAAAATCTATACATTAAAAAAACATCAGTAAACATTTCCTTATTATACTTTTTTCCGATACATTGTTTATAAAAAAAAACAAACCTTAAGTTACATAATTTGTTCCATTTAAACTTTCCCCTCTGTATATATTACAATAAGGACTTATACTTAATCTTTATTATTTATATAAACAAGATCGAACAATGGAAAAAGAAGATAAAAAAGTTGTTGCCGATATAAAAAAAAAACAAATACACCGATATAATTGAAACATATTTTTACCTCCTTTTTTAACTTCTCAAGCGTGTTTTTCTATACCTGGTATTACATTATTACATTTTCTTTATTCTAATAAGAATAATTCGCATAGGATTGACCTGCCTACAACATTAAATGTATTTACGCTTTATGTTACAAATGACAAAAGTCGAAGAAAGTTGTAATAACGTCAAGTTTATGGGTGGGATATAACCTATAAAGTAGATTTCGTTTCTGCGACAAAAATAGATTCGAATATTGAGAAACTTACTCCGGTGATTACAAAGAAATATAAGAAATCAGTGTGGAAACAATTTGAAGGGTTCTGTGGAAAAATACAATGAAGATTTTGGAATAATGACAGATCTATTTAATGACGTAAAATTTAAATCTGCTAGAGGTGCAAGATAGGATGTATGTAGAACGTTGCAAACTAATCTAGAAAAAAGAAGAGAAAGTTCATCGGCTTCCACCTACAATAAATTTCTAATATTTAGCAGCTTTATGATAAAAATACGCCAAATGATCCACAAAAGAAAATTTTTCATGTTATCACCTAGGAGCTGGCTTTTCGAAGAAAGAGGCATGGTAGCCAGTCTAACGGACTTTTTAAAAGAAGAAAAGTTCCATGATAGAGCAAGTACCGACAGAAGTATCAACCCCATATTTTAAAATGTGCCAAGGAGGGAGCCGCAAATTAACAGACAATGGTTAATGGTTAATAATGAATATTGCTAGTTAAGACATGAACAATGAATATTGCTAATGAAGACATTAGCCCGATTTGGTAAGTCAAATTGTGCAGTTTTAGATTATTTTAATGCTTTTCTTTATTTTAGATTGTATAAAAAAAATTGTTAGGTCGAGGTGCCAATATAAAGATAAAGATAAATCGACTATTTATTACACGAAATCCCTAATGGCATAAAATTAGTTATATAGTACAAAAACATTCCAACTGGTAGGAATGAAATCTCGAAATGGGCAGCGATTTACGAATCACTTTGTGAGGTTAATGAAAATCAACTAAAAAGATACAACAGATCAATTCAATAAAAGAATTATTTACAATTAGATAAAAAGTTGTATGAAGAAGTAGCACAGAAAAGAAGATACTTTGACAACAAAAAGTTTAGTTTTTTCACTTTTTTCAGCTTCAAGGTAAATAACTTCTGAAAAAACAACAAACTTCTACAAGTTCAACCACAAATTTTAAAGATTGTACTAGAAAGGCAGGCAAACTCCGCTGACGCGGAGTTTGACCTTTCTCTCGGGCCTTCGGCCCTCGGGCCGCGCTGCGCGTGGCTCGAGCACCGCTCCGCGGTGCTTTCCTCGCTGGTTAGTAGATAAACACCCTGTACTTTGATTTTTAAACACCCTGTATATAAAAGTATGATGAGAATGTTTTTCAAAAAAGAGTAGGCCCCGTTCGAGAAAAGAATAAGAAAAGTTTGTTCCAAACTTCCAAAAAGGCATCTGGTTAGTAAATATAAAATTTTTCATCCAAAGACTACGTAGGTAAGGCAGAAATGGTAAAAAAATAAATTAAGACATCTGCTTGATAAATATATAAATTTTCATTAAAAGACTGTAGTAAATAGACAAAGCTAAAAGTGAAAAGAAATAAAACTGCCCTTAATTCTATAGAACACCTAGTATATGGATTTTTAAAAAAGCGACTTTTCTTCAAAAGATTAACAAAATGAATAAGGGAAAATCTGGTACACCTGTGTTAGTTTTATGGAACATCCTGTACATAAATTGCAAGAAACACCTGGTTAGTCGGGTTTTTCATAAAAATATTGCAGACTTCAGTACAAAATATAGAAAAGGAAAAAACATTAAGGAATGTTTCGTTCTATTGGTCATAAATACTCAGTATAAAAATTCAAAAAGACAACTGGTTAATAAGTATACAATTTTTCATTAAAAGACTTTAGTAAATAAAGACAAAGTTAAAAGTGAAAAGGAAAAAAATTGACCGTTTCAGATATGGATCAATTTTATGGAACACCCAGTACATATATGGATTTTCTAAAAAGCGGCTGGTCAGTAAATATACAACTTCAAAAGATTTCATGAAAAAATTAACAAAATGAATCAGAGAAAATCTGGTCCATCTGTGTCAGTTTTATGAAACATCCTGTACATAAATTGCAAGAAACATTTGACACCGTGTGTAGAAATATCTATTTGAAAATTTAGGTAGGTAGTGAAATGAGAAAAAAATCCTAGTCCGCCTGTGTCATTTTTATGAAACACTCAGTATATAAATTTGCAAAATGACTCTGAGTTCTACAATATAAGATTTTTTATAAAAATATTGCGACAATAAATTTCTGAAATATACAGAAGTCTCTAGACCGATAATTTTGACTTGGGTCAGTTATGTAGAACATGCAGTATATGGATTTTCAAAAAAACCCTTTGGTTAGCAACTATATAACTTTTCATGAAAAGATTTAAAAAAAAATATTATTACATTCCCCCTTTAATACCTCCAATTTGTACAAAAATTCTATATAAACAAAGAGTGCTTATGCTCTTATTCGTTAATAATAATTAATTAAAATTAGTCGTACAAATATGTATTGTTAAAAGAAGAGAAATTCAATTTAATTCGCGCGATACTTGAAGTTTTAAGAACGAAGCATTAGCCCGCACCAGCTCTATCTCTCTCGCACACGTCTATGCCATTGCCGTTTATATTGGCAAAATGACAGTCGGGCGAATCCAGTAGTTTATAAGTTCTATGGTCCCGTCTGGTTTCCTAACCTAAATTACTTACGGAATACGTCAAATATCAATTAGTATTTTCCTTCCATCGATCTATGGTTCGTTGTGATATTCTAACCTCAATTGGAAACGTCAAATATAGCGAAATTTATTTTGACGTTTCAATCTGACATTCTTCGTGATTTTTAGATTTTCGTCGATTTGCGTTCGCGGTTCTTTGAATCTCCATTTCGCTTATAAAATGGCCGTATGTCAGTGAGAAGTCCATGGAGAAAGATATATTTGAAAACGCGAATATAAAGTTGCAAAATTTTGATTAAGCGACGAACGAAGGGAGATGAGGCGCGATTATGCCGCTTCGGATCTCGCGGAGAAACCCAGTCCGTCCGCCAAAATGCTAGTTTTCCAGTCTGACTTGAGACACAGCGCGTAGTGTCGTCGTTCATTGTTTAAGCTGCCGCACTTCGAATTTGCGTTAATTTCGCGAAACGTTCTATGTAAAAAGTTTGAAATAGGCCTTTGATCAGTAAACAAAAAATTTTTGGTTTAAATAAATACATCAAACGTCATCTAGTAAGTCCCGTCTAATTTTCTAACATCAATTGAAAGTGTCATTTTCGCCTAGTAGGTCCATCTGATTTTTTCACCTCGATGTCATCTATGAAATACGCCAAATGTTAATTAGTAGGTCCCCACTGATTTTTTAACCTCAATTAGAAACGTCAAATATCGTCTTGTCACTCCTGTGTGATATCTTAAACCAAAATACGAAACACGTCAAATATCAGTTAGTACGTTCCTTCTGATTTTCTAACCTCAATTAGAAACGTCAAATATCGTCTTGTCATTCCCGTGTGATATCTTAACCTAAAATACGAAACACGTCAAATATCAATTAGTACGTTCCTTCTGATTTTCTAACCTCAATTAGAAACGTCAAAAATCGCGTAGTAGGTACCGTCTGATTTCCTAACCTAAATTACGAAATACGTCAAATATCAATCAGTCTGTTCCTTCCATCGATCTATGGTTCGTTGTGATTTTCTAACCTCAATTGGAAACGTCAAATATAGTGAAATTTATTTAGACGTTTCAATCTGACATTCTTCGTGATTTTCAGATTTTCGTCGATTTGCGTTCAGGGCTGGTTGAATCTCTATTTCGCTTATAAAATGGCCGTATGTCAGTGAGAAGTCCACCCAGAAAGGTACATTTGAAAACGCGAATATAAAGTTGCAAAAATTTCATTAAGCGACGAACGAAGGGAGATGAGGCGCGGTTATGCCGCTTCGGTTCTCGCGGAGAAACCCAGTCCGTCCGCCAAAATGGTAGTTTTCCAATCTGGCTTGAGCGCGTAGTGTCGTCGTTCACAGCTGAAGTAATAAACAATTTTTGTAATGTTAAATTTGCATTTTTCTAACACAAAGTCGTCTCGCAAAAGATCCACAATGAGATAACACAGATAAATAACGACATCCTATAACTTGAAAGAGTCTTTAACTCCAACTTATTCTTAACTTTTGACGTTTGGGGAGTAATAGATACGAATGCAATATAGTAAATTAACGAAGCAAATGTACTAATACAAAGGTTCAAGGGTTTAGGTACTATGGATTGGTTTAAAATTATGCTGTTTTAGAGGGCAAGTACTTACGTTTATTCGGGGGACAGGTATCGTAATCCTAGGCATGTCAAACGGTAGAGCTGCGAAAATGTAAATAACAACCTAACCTAATAATAAGAAATACCTGTATATGTCGTGGCGTAGCAATGTATTAAGGTTAAAAAAGGCCTAGTAAGGTAAAATAACGGTTCGTCGCGACCCCAAAGACGTCTTTCGCGTTTGGCGTGAAATTATTTTGACATAATTAATCTGACGTTTCTAACGACGTTCCAATTTTCTCCCGGTGGGCGTGTCTTAAAGCTTCAATCTTACGGCTTGCGAAATGGTCGTCTGTCGTCGAGCAGACCCCAAAAAGAAGGCAAAATTAAATATGAAAACGCGAAAAAAACGTTACAAAAATGCCCCCGAACGACTAAGGAGGAACGACTGAGTATCTGTGCCAAGTCGCACGCCGTTTCGAGGCTCGCGGAGAAGGAATTTTATAGGGCAAAATTCAGATTTTTCGGCCTTCCTAGACAGAGCATTTTAACGTATTTACGGCCGCATTTCGAATCCCGCGTTTGATTTCGCGGAAAGTTGTACATAAAAAGTTGGAAGAAGGCACCCGGTCGACGAATATGAGTATTTTCGGCACGGTTTTAAATGAAATATCGTAGAAAATGGGGGAAATAAAAAATAAAAAAGCCGTACCCGCGCGCGATTCCAGGCGATCGGCGACCGTCTGATTTCTGCGGGAGGGCGTGTCGGACTATCGCCGTTCACACAAAAATTGGGCCACGCCCCCCGTAGGCTTCCGGAAAACGGGAAAAATCGCCTCGAAGACGTCGAGACGCCGTGTTGTAAATACGACGGCGCGACGTAGCTAGGAAGGCGAAGCCCTTCGGGCTTCGCCGGGGATCGCTGCGCGATCCGGGGGCGAAGCCTTTGCAATCCAAAGTCGGCCCTCCAAAGTCCAAAGTCCAAAGTCAAGGTTTTAGTGGGATAAAGATCAAAAAATAAAAGAACACTATATTTTAAATCATTGCCAACGTTTCGGTGTTATCTTACACCATCCTCAAGGCTTGAAATTTTAAGTGTCTTTTGTCCAACTTAACAGTTCTAAATATTAGAAGATGGTATCTAGATACTTATACGTGTATTTATAATTCATGGAATAATTTCAGTGCGGTTTTCCTTCACAGTAAAAATTGTTGTAACGTCTTAGGTACTGTTCAGTAGAATGACAGTAGAAAAATACGTTCATCAAACCTAAATTAGTTTTAGGTTTGATGAATGTTTTAATATTATTATATTAAATTAACAAATAAATTGCGTTGGCAGTTGATAAATTGTATCGTGAAAGATATCTGTCATTATTTGCACCAGTGGCTATAATAAGAACCTATCGCTTCTTTGTTCAAATGCCGAATTTGAGTGACGAATAAAATTTTCACTGAAACTTAATTAATTAATTTTCGGTATATGCATGCCTTTTTCACACTCTTCTCAATGAACTTATATTAATAAAGTTCTGATAATATACTTATTTGAACAAGGAAAATAATTATAGAGCTACTTTCATACATCAACATTAATACTATCAATTTTCTATTGCACTTTTATAGATTTTACAGGTTTTAAGTACTTTTATTCACTTGTCGAAGCGAAAACATTCTCTTCCTGTACAACCTGTACAAAAAAGTTGAAAATTTATAAGGTGAGTTTTCAAATGACGGAATTTAAAAAATGTCTTATTAACTACATTAATGAAGATAATACCCTAAAAGTTCTATTCTCTTCATTTTCATTCATTTTTTTCATTTCAAAAGTATTATTGTTAGTTTCATTTTTGATAATAACTATAATACTAGATGTCGTAGATGAGAAATACAATAAAGAATATTTAATTATTGAACCTAATGCAGAATCTAAGACTTACACATATTTTTTAAGGCAAATTTTAGAATTCTGACGTCTATATGCTGTATACGAAAAAAAATCACCACCAATGGGGTTAGAAAGGTGTAGCTATAGAAATTTAACAAATATCGTGTATTAAAAAAGAGTTAATGTTGTGAAAACTGTTGTCTGTATAAAATATTGACTCTGTGACTACATTTTAATTAATTCTATTTAGTAATTTCTAATATTCGCAAATAGTCGTATAGTCTTAGAAAATAAATAATAAATTTTAGGTTTTAACGAAGGCTCTAGTACAAAACAGCATATGCGCAAATCGACGAATAATTTAGCATTTCCCGATCTCGATTAATATTTTCAGCAAACAAGTCGCATTCACATTCAGCTATATGCAAATATACGTTATTGATTCGTTCCTTATGTTACATTATATACTGTTGCAAAACGAGCTGCAGCTGTGTCGCTTCACGCTTGGACGTTATGAAGTTATTTCACCTGTTACATTCGTTTATTAGTTATGGCGAAGGCGCTAATGTTAATTCAAATATTTTATGGTATATATAGATACAGTAGAAGTAGATACATAATTCTGCAACTAGATATATACCGTGAAAAACTAGTTCATACCATAACTTTACGAATGTGCGGTTGAATTACACAATCCAACAAAACGATCTGTACCAGAGATATGAGTACCTACATAAATTTTGTGTATCTTTTTTATACAGAATCCAAATCCGCAGCTCAAAAACCGATCTGCGAGGGCATTTTATTTTAGTAAAACTCTAAAATATCTCCTAAAATAATGTGAAATAGTGTGGATAATGAAAAGCAACAATTTTGTAAATGTTATGAAAAAACATTTTAAAATAATATTTTGAGCTTTGGAAAAAATATTTATGTAAATTAAATTTACAACCCCCTACAAGGGGGTTAATTCCATGTCTATCATCAAATGACGAAATTTTGTGCAAAACAATGTGTAAAAGCATAGCTTTACTTTCTATTAATTAACATTTTTGTATACACTTGTTCTGAACATTTTTTTTGTGTGTGTGAACTGGTTGTGAAAAAATTGAACTGAGTATTTTTCGTAACCTTAAAAAGCAATTAATATGTACCTATTTCGAGGGACGTCATGTAGGAAGATAGACTATTAAATTTATGAAAATTTTTCAAATTATGTTTAATTATATTGATTAATTTATAAAAAATGTGAAATTTAAGAATTACAATGATTTACTGGGGTTTGAGCGATATCATTTTTTAGGAAAGTTACATATAAAAAGAACCTGATTCTTTTACAATTTTAGAACAGAATTTAGATAATTTTTTTAAGTACTAACCAAACGTAAGAAACCAGTACCAAAATCTGTGAATCCAAACTGATCTTGACTTAAAAAGTGTTAATGAAAGAAATAACAGGGTGTAACTTTAAGTGGGGGTCAGTTTTTTAGGGGTAATAGTAGATGTTTCCTTGAATACGAATTTGAAATTCTTTGTTTTTAATGAAACAAATAATCTAAGTGAGTTTTTTAAAATGCATTTAAATACTTTTGTACGCCGCCACTGTAATCATGTATTACAAATACATGAAATGTAGGCAATCTACAATGCATGTGACGGGAGATAGTGCCGGCAAAGAATGACGAAGCGAAGGGCGTCAGATGTTGTTCCGCATTTGGAGACAGTAAATCTAACTGTGAATTTGAATGTTTTTTATCGCTGGAAGCCATCAATAGACTATTTACTTTTGTGTATTTCATTTATTATTATTGAGTTTTTTGTTAGGTCATTTGTTAAGGTGAACACCCACTCAGCAAAAGTAACTCGCGGCGAATGGAGTGGAATTGGGCAGACGCTGCGACTAAAGCGCGCCATTATTTGAACTAGAAAAATGTTAAGAAAAAAATTAGTTTTTACGACGGAATTTGAAAATATAAACTAATGATACTGTTTCTAAAGGCAAAGGCAGCCTCTGTATAAATATGAATAAAGTAAGGTTATAGTTCAATTAACAAAGTCTATAATTTATCTTTATAATCATAGTTCATTTGATAACCATGGTCACTTAGATAATAGCTTTCATAAAACTGGATCTTAGTGATTATATCATTAATCTAAAATAAGCGTTCTATAAGCTACCTGCTATTAAAGTTTTTCCGAAGTCAGTTGAACATGTATAAAAACGTTTAGCAATAAAATTTAATGAGTTTCATAGGCGTCCCTAAAAAAGTTTTCTGCTAAAGGTAAAAAATTATAATAATTGGTATATAATGTGTAGAAAATTTATATTATATGTTCACTTGACCAACAACATATTTTAATTATTTATGTTTTCAAACAATTTTATTATATGTGTCGTGTGCTTTATATAACGTGGGTGTTTAAGTTAATGGCTCTGAATTGAAACTCAAATTGGTATGTAAATAAAAGACATAAATTAATGAATAAGTCACACACATATTCTACACAAATAAATAAACATCCGCCAACCAGAAGAAACCCAAACTTGAGCTGGCTACTATGTAATTAGAAGAAATTATGTTGGTATACTAGAAATTGTATCATAAAAAGGCTACCACCAAGAGAGTTGATAACAACTTGTTTTTTCCTGTCTATTATACGACCATCTGAAATAAGCAGCGTCTACACAGGAGGTAAATCTACCAATTGCCCTATTAAGGTAGAATTTGTTTCCCAAGCCACTAAAGCTTTAGTATTAAAAAGCTGCAGCAAACTAAAAGGCACTAATATCAGTATTTTCCAAGATCTAACTCGACAACAGCAAGAAGAAAATAATACTACGTAAACACTTAAATAGAGTAAGAGAAAATAATTCTTGTAAATGCTATATAAAAGGGAACAAACTATATATAGATAATAAATCTTTCTCTGTCAAGGAATTAGGAAGAAGGTGTTAATAATTCTCAGTTAAAGTTTAATAGTGCTCCACCTATACCAAATCTAAGAGATACTGTATATGAAATTGAAGACAGTTAGGAGGTACCAAAATCAACAGTTACATCCAAAGCGACTTCTTCAGTTAAACCGGATAAAACGTAAAAAATTGTGGGAACTGAAAACAGGATAACTAGGCAACAAATCCATAGTAGCAATAGCAACACATCAAGAAAATAAAATAGGAAGAACGTGAAGAAAAGAAATTACTAGACTGGCTATTTTACTAGATATAATTAAATAATTAAATATTAAAAAACAATAATTAAAATACAAAATTTATATATTTTGAATGTTTAGAGTATAGTCTTTGTGAAATTTTAAATAAACTGAGTTATGGATCCATATATTAGAAATTACCAGAATGAACCCATTGTTGCAAGGTCTGTATTGACTGAAAATGTTTATGGAATATTTTCCTCAGAAAAATTCAAGATACTGCATTTAAATATTAGAAGCATCACCAAACATGTTGATGACTTACATGCTTTTGTTAGTAGCTTCCCATATGAATTTCAGGTAATAGTTTTGACTGAAATATGTATAGTTCATGACATAAATTTGATAGGAATGAAAGGATATAAAACGGTTTATAATCAGGGCTCACAAAATAAAAATGACGGCACTATAGTCTATGTTGAGGAGTGTTATGCTTTCTCACATGAGATTGTAGCGCTTGGACACAATACAATTATTATTTTACGGTTATCAATTAATGGTCAGAATGTGTGTCTTATGACAATATATAGATCACCCAACACAGATCCAACAGAAGTCAATGAAAATATTTTGGGTTTTTTGGAAAACAATGAAGGTAATTATATGCCAGATAATGAAATTAGAATTATTGCCAGGGATATAAATTTAGATCTTCTTTCTAATTCAGATAAGGTCGTGGAAGAATATAAATCTATAATGAATAGTTTCGGTTACATCTCATATATAAATAAATATACCAGACCACAATCTAAAACTTGCCTAGATCATCTCTTTGTCAAATGCTCGCCAACTAAACAAATTACATCATACGTAATTCATTTCAATATAACAGATCATTTTCCTATTGCTCTAGAGTTGGACTTAACTAAAACAAAGTCAAAGAAACAAACTGTTACGGAGAAATATTTCATAAATTATGATACTTTAAAAAATGAACTTGGCAAAATCTATATGCGCTAGATGATCCTGAGGATATAGCATGTCAATTCATTAGTGATTTACAAGATCATATTAACAACAATACCAAAATTGTACGTATAAAAAAGCGCCTGCAGAGTTCAAAACCATGGCTGACCACCGCCATTATAACATCTATAAATGAAAAAAATAATTTATATAAACGTTTATTACATAATTCTAATGAAGAACAATTAAGACAAGTATACAATAATTATAGAAACAGGTTAAACAATATAATAAAAATCGGAAAGACTTATACATGAACTAGAAAAAAACTAACTTTGTTATTTGCTCGTCAAAAAATTTACACGTGACTACTTGGTATAGACTGTATCAGTTTGAGCAGTACCGTATCACAGTATCTGATAATGGCTTTAGTGTCTTGCATTATCCTTTATTTCAAACTGTTTATTTATTTCGGATAATTTGTTTTATTAACGTAATTTTGGTACGTGTATAACAAAACTAACAGTATATATTATAAATAAGTAACACGTATTCTATATTTTGCTACTACAGTCTCAATTATATGGATAATTACATTCACGAGGGAGAAATATTTCAAAATAAAGATCTCTAGAGGTCCAAACCCGTAAAAGGTAGTTTACGTTTCAGATATTCTATTTAACAGTGACATGAAATTTTTAACATGAAAAATGATACCTGCGAACTTTTTTACCTAAAAATATATAAAAATATGCCTGTAAAAGTAGCTTTCAAACTTTTTTAATATTCTTGAGTCACATACAACCCAAAAGTTTTAAATTCCTTTTCCTTTCAGTACCCAGTTCGAAATTATGATAAGAACTTTCTTAGAGCCTGAGAAAACGGTTTTCAATGAATTTTATCTGTTTCTGTGCAAAATATAGGTAATTTGGTTTAAGAAGGGATGATTATGATTAAACTATGATCTTAAATTCCCAATCCATTTACACTACCATTTTAGAATAATAAAATCGTAAATGTGGGGTGTCTCATTTAAGGTAATTTCCAACTCTGGTAATATCAATGACACAAAAAAGTGACCTAAATAAAAATTGTACCAAATCAATTTAGCATATATTTTTAAATGTTTGGTATGTATTTCGGTTGTGTTATCTATCTTCAATTTTTTATATCTTCCAAATTGGACATGAGAACAAAATTCGATTTTCACCGGCAATTCAAGCATGAAAAAAAAAATATATTCTTGACTGCCTACTTAAGAAGAACAATTGTCAAAATACAGGCGTTATGTTAGGGCCTGTTTTGATTACCGTAGATCCAGAATTTTCATAAAGTTTGTTGCTTTTGCATACCGCAAAAAGGCAATGTTAATCACAACAAATTAACAGTAATTATGGCTATCGGTTGTGTATCTCAATACTACTTGAATAATTTCCTGTGACAATACTTACAGCTGTCTCCCCTTTGATATCCTTATTGATAATAGTCCCCAGTAAATCACTCATTGCGTTTTAGTGATATATGCACGTGCCAAAATTTGCGAGTGCCTTCTTTATAACGAGTCCGACAAACATTTCCTCTTCGAAAATCTTCGACGTCGTCGCGTTTTCGCACGAGCGATTCCGAGAATTGTCGTTCTTACGCTATGCTACAATGCCATTCATGCAATTTTCTTTTTTATCAGAATGGTTAGTTTTTATGACAAAACAATTAAAAATATATTTGTCCGACAAAAATCATGCCGCGTTCTCATTTGTAAACCATCCCCAAAATGTCAAAATGGCGGCGTTATGTATCCTTATAATGCAAGTTCCATTTTGTGTAAATTGCTTAAGTAATTTGTGAAAAAAACAGTGGTCAACTTGTCCGACAAAAGTCATGCAGCGTACGAGTGAGTAGTCCGACGCCCCAAAAATGTCAAAATGACGAAATTATGTTTCTTAATACATGCAAGTCTATTTTTTTTTCATTTTGGAATAAAGTATTTATTACAAAAAAATATGCGTCCGACTAAAACAGCACCGCAAATTAATAAAAAATTGATAAAACATTTAAATATTTTAAAAAATTTATAAAATATAATAAAAATAAAGTTTCAAAGTAATGCGAATTTTCTTATTACTCCAGTCATATGGAAATATCATCAATATCTTACTTTTTCGTAGAGGGGGCTTAGTAGATGATAAAAATGTAAAAAATTATAGCTAATTTAGGTCTATTTTTATAAATGTAAAATCGCAATGCTCTTTGTATAATAAAATATGATATGATCTCAAATAAACGTATATTTCTTAAATAAATGGGCTGTTGATAAAAAATAGAAGTATTGATAAAATAATTATTTAAAAAAAGTCATTGTTAGTTTAAGTTTCATTTATAACAACAGTTATAAATTGTTATAAAATATTGAGTACAAATTTAATTTAATATTTTTGTACTTTTTTTATTATATAATATAGAGTGAATGAAAAATGGAAAAACAGATGCTAGGGTTCACAGATAAAATGATATTTTGTACTTATTGATAAATATTAAATTGCATTTTTTCTTTGTATTTCTCATTTTTCTAGTGGAAACCTCGCATTTTTTTATATTAAATTGCTTATTATTAAATAGATATAGCATAAAATTAAACTACATTTTTTTTTAGTAACTTAGTATTTCAAAAAATGTTAGTTATTCAATATTACGAGAGAAACGAATTTAAAAAAATTATCAAAATGTACAATTGCTTTTATTGCTACTATTTTCGGTTGATTCAAAGATTAGATGGATCTCGGGGGTTTTCGTGGGTACTGATTCCGAATTCGAGGGTGAAAAATATCCCCTGTGCTCGTGGAGGGGGCGGGTGATGAAATCTAAAGTTCCCGAAATGACTGGAAAAATGGATCACGGGGGTTTTTGCCGGTGCTGATTCCGAATCTGACCCTGCCAAATGCGTCCGATGACTATTTCTGATTTCACTTACTGCGTATACAATATACATGTATGTGCGCGTCCTCGCTTCATCTGTCTCTTCCTCTTTTCTGGGACCCCTCCCCAAAAATTCCACTGTTATGTATAGGTACCGCCAGACAGCTGCGCGCATCCGTATACCTGAGATTCGAGAGCGTATACAGCGGGAATTTCGAAAAGCAGCATCTCAGAATATTATCGAATTTCGTGCTCTTCTCATTTTTCCCCCGGGGCCTGATTGTCCTAATATATCACTAACATCACACGTTATAATTTTCTATCCCCAAAATACTCTTTATTCCATGTTACCAGTTCATGAATATTATAACCCTCCCCCTACCCCCCACCGCCCCCTCCACGAGCACAGGGGATATTTTTCACCCTCAGATTCGGAATCAGCACCCGCGAAAACCCCCGAGATACATTTTCCCAGTCATTTCGAGAACTTTAGATTTCATACCCCCCCCCCCCCTCCACCTCCACGAGCACAGGGGATATTTTTCACCCTCGAATTCGGAATCAGCACCCGCGAAAACCCCCGAGATCCATTTTTCCAGTCATTCGGAGAACCTTGCAATCCACGTGCCCCCCGCGCCCCCCAGGCGGCCGGAAGTCGCCCCCCGGGGGGTCGGGTGGACTGGATATATGCATATTCGAATTCTGCGCCCCCCAAAACCCTCGAGTACCAATGTTTGCGGTATTTCGTGCACTTTGGCAAGTTTCTCGGATGCGATGCACTTCTAGATGCACTTTATGCACCCGCGATGCATTTCCGTCACTTCCGGATAATAAAAAAGGTGGGACTTTTTTCCGACGGTCTTTCTGAACAAAATGCAAAAAACCGCATTAAAATCGGACCGGGCCGCGAACATCTAGATATTTTGGGGTAAATCGTTCTTTATTGCCTGGTCTATCTACTACTTTTCATTCTAAAATACATTATTGCATCATGTATTACTTTTGTCCGACATGCATATTATGTATATGAGGAAACATAATCTCGTCATTTTGACACACTGTTAAAACAAAATGTAAAACTGTATCGAATTGTATCACCATTTGTACTTGTATAATTTAAAAGTACTACATTTCTATTGCTATTATTTCCTTTTAATACTGTTATAAAAATGTAAACAATTCTTATAGAATTCCCCACGTCGATGTTAACCGGTTGTCAAGTGTTGAAGGCCATAGTCAATATTTAGAGCAGAGAACTCGATGCCTAGATCATACCTAGGACTCGTACTTAAGTGGACCGACAATTCTAAAGTTTGGACCTATATTGTGGTTAATTATTGAATCTGTTCGGTGGTGATGGAGTAGCAAGTTTCTGATTTGAAATTTATTTCGTTTTGAATGACCAATCGTAGTGGTTGTTTTTTTTATGAGATTATACTAATAAAACCCTAGACGGAACGATTTGAGGTCCTTTTGATTCGGCGACTGGTCTGGTAAATTTGATTGCGTGTGATTTCAAATTAAAGAGAATAGCTCCAAATTTTAAATTAACGAAGTGCAAAGAATTAATTAAACTTAAATGTGTATAACAAACATGGGCTTAGCTTATCATTACAATCGATAACATTTAAAGACAAAATATTATAGTACAAATAAAGCTTATTATGTAGTTATTCATGTTATGTCAATTTTAAATTTTTTAATATTATTTATATTAAACATAAGTTACTGCTATACCAAGTTGTATCGTTTAGCTGTTGGATGGCGTAAAGTTGGCATAAAATTTATGTTTCTTTTTAAATAATTTTAAAACGCTTTGTCAGATTTGTACAATAAAAATGTGTACAGATATCACTTCTTGAAGTAATCTCATTTACAGGACTAGAAAAAAACCATCCCTAAGCAAATATTCTCACTTTTGTTTTGACATGTGGCTTTGTTGTTATGAAGATGGTTCAGTTAGCCACACCACCTTGGTCTTTGGACCCATTGTGCATGCCGCTAATAAGAATTACATTAAAACAGATCGCATAATCTGTATCTCGCATCGGCATACATACCAATAATTCTAATGACGTTCTTGTTTCGATGTCCATGACCTGTTAGAAGTCCTGTGACTTGTTTCAGCCCATGGACCTCTTCAGGTGGCTTTACAAGTTCTCTAGAACAGGAGCCTTTTCAATTTTTTCTCTCATGTAAATGTCTTGAATTACTAACGGTTTTCCCGTAAATAATAAATTATTTTATTAGTAGTCATCATCAACACATTTTCGGTACAAATCCAAGTTGTCGTCAACTTATTTGCTAATAAAACTGAAATGTAGTTGAAAAATTTGTAATATGTAGCATGATTTCTATGAAAATTATTAGTATTGTATAAAATATATTAAAATTGAATTTCCTCTTCACCCATTCTGCGTTGACCTTTCTTAGCATTTCCAATACCTAAGTTTGTTATAATTATTTTTAAATTACTCATATGTCAATTTTTAATTTTATTACAGACCACTTAGAATATTGTTGATTAGCACTAACGTAAGTAATTTGCTGATAAATTGTCGTAACCGAATCATGTTGTCTATTACGGTAACATGCTTTTCTATCCGAGCAATTTCATCGTGAAATTAAATTGTGTAATCTAATATGGGCTTAAGATTTATAATTAATAAATGCAATGTCAAATTACAGCCTAGGGTCTAGAGTCTAGAATTTCAGTTAAATATCACTTTTGCTTTTTATGGTTTAAAAGATGAACGTTATGAAAATAAATTTGACAAAAAAATTTAGTGAAGTTTAGGGATGTTTAGTACATAGTACCAATCATGTAAGGTTGATTGCCTATGCTCGATAGTCACGTGGCTTGTCATCATTATGTAGTATTCAACCTGTAGCAAAATTAAATAAGGAACTCAATAACAATAAGTCAAAGACTGCTTATGTCCCTATTTTTTCAACAAATAGTTGAATGTTGAATGAACTAAGAAATAGTTATATTTCTGCTTATTAGAAAATTATTAGAAAGTAATATATGTATCTCTTACTGCAATTACAAAAAGCTTAAATATACAACTGACTAAATATGTTGTGCTTTCTATAAATGAATTTCTCGAATGATGTGTTAGAGGTAATAATAAAAGACAAAAAATGAGCCAATAAATTGCGCAAAGGGCGTAGGTACTCCAGAAATTTACTGATACTTCCGACTTGCCTGTGTTCGGTATAACAATTACTGTTAATACCTTGGTTCCCATTAAATCTTTATGCTAAATGGATTAGTTTTTGGTTCTCTCTTCAGTTTTGTAGTACGTCGGATAACCTACGACGTTTATTATAAAATTAAAGGATTAAGAAATACTAGTTCAAGAGAGGGTGTTCACAAATTTCACCGACAACGTTTAACTGCATATTCAGTATTCACGGCGATAAATAAATACGATCTACGAAAAAAAGTTAAATAAAAAATTTTTGGTTTTTGAGTTACAGGCCTTCAAATTTGTTAAAAATAAAATTAATTTAATTAATAACTTCATTACCCCTTTACTGATCGTACATTTAGCTTTATTTTTTACTAAACAAGTGCTAAAAATGTACATATCTGGAAATTATAAATTGAACAAAATTGCACATCCAAAGCCTGCCATAATATTTTAGGTGCAAGCTTTTTAAATTGTATAAGATATTTTTTTACCCTTATTCTAATAAAGCGACTGATTAGCTATAGGTACTATAGATTGTGTGAAATACATTTATTGCATTCTAAGTGTGTTGGATAAATGAAATAACTAGAATGAGGCACCAAAATTTAAAGAATTAATTCAAGTTAAAAGAATGTTTATTATTTATTTATTTCAGCAATAAAATTTTAGAATTCGAATTCCTCTTATTTTTAAAGTCATCTACGTTCTGTTTCAAATATTGAGTAACAAGTTTTTGTTCCCATTTAATACCTATACTACACTGTGAGGCAAAAAGTCTCTCGTATATGAAAACAGTTGGGTATTCTGACCTTTAAATAATATATCAACTTTATTCACATGACTTCTGAAACTATAAACTTCGTTGGTGCAATAATTTTCGAAATATTGTCAATATCATTCCATACATTTAAGGTTCTCGTATTTTAAATAAGAAGGTATCTCAGTTATTGTCAGACGAAGATATAAAGCTGCCGCCCACAAAGTGATGGTTACTAGCGGGGAAAACGTAAAGTCAATAAAAAGTGACTAAAATTGAATTGATGATCATGCGTCATGCGTATCCAGATGTAATGTAGAAAAAAGAAGCGTTGGATTTTATCTTGTGCAGTGGCAGTGGTTTGTTAACAAATATTTTTTTTATAGTCTTTCCGATCTCAATTGAAGAATCAAGAGGTTGGCAGTATGTACCAGGTTCGGTCGCTGACGCAGCAACTCGGCATTGAAATATTTGAAAGACTTGTTCCCATATTTATTTAGCCATACCCATATACAGGTCTGGCCGCCCAGTTGAAGAATGAGCGCGCGGGCAAACGCGGTACAAACACAGCCGCACTGCGCCACCTGGCCATTAATTCAGTTGTCGACAAGCAGTGCCGTGCAGCAATACGGAATTTGGTGTGATTCAGGTAATTTTAATTTATTATGGGCACTTTCTATTAATCATTGATATTACAACTGCGAAAGGGAGAAATAAGAGGGATATTTTGTTTACTAATATTATTACAACATGGCATTTTCGAGACCTTTTGAAACGGAACAAAACGAAATTTACCATCAATATAATAAAATTGTTTGAGGACATAAATAATTAAAATATGTTGTTTGTCAAATGAACATATAATAGAAATTTTCTGTACATTATATACAAATTATTATAATTTTTTACCTTTAGCAGAAAACTTTTTTAGGTACGTCTATGAAACTCATTAAATTTTATTGCTAGGCGTTTTTTACATGTTCAATAACCCATAATTGTTGCATAGATGATTTTATATAACAGTGCACATAGAGCGGCGCCTCCACCACTTTCTGTTTTTAATTTTTAATTGGACATAATTATTATTAGAACCCTACATATTTTAAAATAAGAGCCTAGAAAATCTTACTGTCTGTCAATGTAATTTTTACTAACAAAATTTGATAGACACACTACACATAACACAAAACAAAAATAAGTTAAAGTAAATTAAGTATTCAACTAAAAATATCGACGTCCATTCTGACGTTTCTCAAAAACGTATAGTCCTATTAAATTATTACCCACTATTCCTGCTCATACATTATGAATCGGTGATGGTCTTTTGTTAGCACAGTATCGTGAGGATTCTCTTCATGCCATAAATGTAAGTTATGAGAATTAAGAATGCCATTTCCTGTAAATACCTATTTCTTAATTATATTTTAAATATCTCCATAAAATAAACTTACTTAGTATTATGTATAAAACTGATTACTTGTATTTGTACGTGAGAAACATAATTATTAAAATAGATAAGTTAGCAGTGAAGGTGAGTCTTAAAAACATGTTTTTAACTATATGAGCAAAATTTAAATAAATAAATGGAATAAACAGAACCTCGAATTTTATTTTTGTATTTATTTTTGTTGTGAATGTTCTGTTAACTGAAATGCCGACATTTCTTGCCGGAAATACAGAAATATACAATATCATAAATTATGCTGCAAATAAATTATGTAAATGCTGAATATTTTACAAAACGGAAATATACCTATGCTTAAAGTGGGTATTAATGATATTTTTAAAAGTTCTTATACCTTATATTATTAAATTAAAAAGATAATCCAACGTCAGTATGCAGTTAATCTGTGTAGGATAGTCCAAATTTCTTTTTCAAAAGTACTCTTTCATTGTGATGGAGCTTATTTATTATTTTCACTTTCTTAAGCACGCGGACACAAATGAAAATAAATTTAGTCGGTATATACAAATATTTATGGTTACGACTAAATACCTATCTCCTGGAATTTTTCCATTGTCGGCCAACTTGATGGATTTAAAATTTTTATTCAACTCCCACGTTTGAGCAACAAATGAAAATAAAATATGGTAAAAACAGATATTACTGTACACGCTAATTTGAATTCTTTTGTACCCATAGTATGATGGATTTAAAATGTCTACATTTGACGTACAGGAGTATTCACTATTCATGTAACTTTCTACCGGCTTTATATTTTTTGGCACTTACAGTAAAAACTGAAGTTTTAGGAAATTATTTTATGATTTTAAAGGCCGATTCTCACTTGCGTGCAAGGCATGTGCTCGGCACAGGTAAAGCACCGGCTCGGCAAAATATCTTAACCATTGTATCTTATGGGTTTTGAGGGGTGTAATTCACACTATACGTGCAGCGTCTCGGCAAGCAACAGACTTTGCACGCGACGTTCTTTCGAAAGAATATTTGCAGGGCATGTGCTGTGCATGTTCCGGCAAGTGTGAATACTCTCCAGGCAGTCAACTTGCAAGGGTTTTTAGTTGAGTTTCGTCAGAACAAGATGAAATTCTTATTGAATATATCAGAGAAAATGAGGATATTTACGATTTTTCTCACAAAAAATACTCAGACAGTGCCTACAAAAACATGATATGGAAAAAAATTGGCGAGAAATTGCAACAAGGTAGGTATATTTATTAAACATGTATTAATCTATACCTACAGATATATTAAAACAAACACAGTTTCTTAACAATAAAATTTTGTAATTTAAAAAAACGGGAATTTTTATTTTCTTGCTCTTCTTCATCTTCATCAGATTAGAAAATATTTTACCAAAATGGAAGTCGCGAACATTATTTCACAAAGCTAGGGAACTACTACCTGCGGCATGTCTGTCGAAGTGTGAATTGTCTCTGAAAACTCGGCCCATGCCGAGTTGTGCCCTGCCGTTGCCGATCCGGTTTCTTGCTCGTCTAATGAGAATCGGCCTTAAAGAAATGCATAAAAAACAATTATATCTTGCATATCCGAGATATAAATAAAATCCTATATGTATATTTACCATGTCAGGATATACAATATTTTAGTTTATTTATTGATTTTGACAATATAGACGAGATTGCCTTCGAACCAGTATAAGTGTGCGTGAATACTCTCTCCCTGTAAAATTTACTAAACACATCTTTAAATTCTTTATTAAAAAATATCTTACTATAAAATGTGCTGTTTATTGACTTTTCTCAATGGACAGTCAAGATTGCCATGGAACCAGAACATATTTATGCATTTCCGTTATTAAGTTTACTTAACATAATAACTTCAATTTTTTTTAAGGAAAAAAATAACTATACTATAAGAGGTGTTTTAAAATAACACTATCCGTAATAGAAATCAAAAAATTGTGTGCGTTCCATTATGTACCATATCCTAAATTTATATTACTATTTTTAGGATAGGTTTATTACATAAGTGTGATTTTCTAGTAAAACCTATTGAAACGACCTTCGAGAAAACTCTAAGTTCCCACCTTTAAAACAATTGGCAGTGCTATGTGAAAGTATGAAAATTAGCTACAACTAACCCAGCGTTCAAACGTGGACCTTTCCAGTAAGAATGGACTTTAATTTTATCTACTACTAGTTAGGCTAGTTAATAATAGTTAATCAAGTCCTCTAGATAAATTTGGAATGTATAATAAAGAATAGCTAATATTTAATATATCTATTAAAAATTAAATGGAAATTTTATGATTACATTTGCAATTTTTGTACAAGTTAAACTACAAATAATTTAAACAAGAGCTTAATGTAAAAATTAGTTAACGGAGGACCAAAATTACTGATTACTGGCTTAATTAAATTTATAAAAATTGGGACAATTTGGACCAAGTGATGACAATAAAATGGAACAAGTGTAGCGGTAGCGGTCCCGTCGCATCGCGGTCCATGCTAGTCTCGATCGCGTGCGGTGGAGTTCCTTCCCATGTTTTCTAATATACAATGTGTCCCAGAAGTAACGCAAAAAAATCGTATTTTATTTTGTATTGCGTTTTCACAAAAACGCTAAAGCACGTCAATTAGTAAATAGGAATTATAAATTTGTCACGTTGCTTAAACCTTTTTTGCGCTATGTTTCATAAACCTATGACGTCATAGACATTTTTTTAAATAGCACTACCTAATTTTTTAAGCATAAATGGATAGTCCTTTTGAAGAGAAATACGTCGATATAGGGTTTGATCTACTTTACTTTGACTAGAATGAAAAAAAGGCCAATGACTGGAATGGACATGGTTTAAAATAACAACAAAAGTAGGTATCATAAACTGATGCGAGAACAGTGCCACAGCAAAAAATGGAAATTTGTGGATGTGTTATGTTTTGGTTGATTGTAGGTACGTTTTTATGTATTGATATGTTGGCGTTTTCGGCGATACGACGAACGGCAGTGTGCGGATTTTCAGTGACAGCTACACATAACATTTTGCCTATACTTTTCTATCACTGTCGTTGGCCTTCCAGATCTAGACAGATCTCTAACATGGCCAGCGTCTTCAAATTTGTGTACTAATCTGCATACTGTACATTATTTGTAACTGTCACAATGATATGTGGCACTATTGCAATCGCTAACTGTCGTCTTCTAAACAATGCTTACATAGTCACTGTGATCTGGTGTACCTACCCAATCTACATAAAAACATGTACCTACAATCAACCAAAAGACATTTTTTCCTATAGCACTGTTCGTTCGCGCATAAGTTTGTGATACTTAATTTTGTTATTAATTCAAACCATGTTAATTCCAATCGTTGGCTTTTTTTTCGCACCTATCAAAGTAAAGTAGGCCAAACCCTATATCGACGCATTTACCTTCAAAAGGGCTATCCATTTATGCTTAAAAAATTAGGTAGTGCTATTTAAAAAAAATGTCGATGACGTCATAGGTTTATGAAACATAGCGCAAAAAAGGTTTAGGCAACGTGACAAAACGACAATTCCTATTTACTAATTGACGTGTTTTAGCGGTTTTGTGAAAATTCAACACAAAAGAAAATATGAATTTTTTGCGTTACTTTTGGGACGCACTGTATATTTGACGAGATAATTAAAGCTGTATTATTTTTAATTTTAATTTGACACAGGTATTAATAATAATCTGTTCGTTTTGAAAAACTAATAGATTACGAAAGTAGTAAAATGGACTCCATTGACTGATGAAAGTTATCTTTTATTATATTTTCATGAAGGTACCTAAGAGTTTAATTTCTTATGTTAACTCTAAAATATATTTAGTCTCATTTGGAGTACCTCAAGGAACAGATATTAGTTACAGTTACATCAGTGATAGATATGTTTGTTAACGATTTAAAAACAGTAGTTGTTTAAATATTATTTTCTCTCTCACCTTGTATCTAACAGCCATAAACTTTCTGCCATCTTGTGTCCACTCGGTCATAGATATTTGAGAATGCTGCACCACTGCAACAGAATAATTACAGTTACGATTTGTGGACAACTAATTCAAAATACTTGGAAGAACGTTTTAAGTTTTTCTTACTTACTGGTTTCGAACGTAATCAAGCCAGGAGTTAAGCCTCCAACCATAACTGGACCTCTATTACCACCTCCTGTGGTATTAAACGATTTGATTAGACCTAACATTTAAAATAATACCTATGTGAGCATCTCAATACTGTAAGATTGAAAGCTGTTATGTTGTGATGACTATCAAAAAGCTTACCACTGTGTAAATTAGAGAAAATGTTACTAGATTCATCCCCTGGTTTAGTTATTTGGATAGATCCATTTAATAAAGGTCCCAACATTCCTAGAAGAAAACATTTTTAAGTACGTGTGCTCAATATGTATCTGCATGTTTAGATGATTTCGAATTAAATTTTCTAATTAATTAGTAACTGTCTAAACCAAGCGATATTAGTGTTTAGTGGGTCGCTGATANATACGATGCAAAGTAGAGCAAAAAATTGTCGGCCTTTTATCAAAGGAAAATCGTGTCATCATTTTTAGGAGGCGTAAGATAAATCATTTCAAATTTAAAATGAAATTCAATGTAAAATCTGAAATACCGCTGCATACGCACTGTGTTCTGGTAGTAGCTGTAGTCGCCCAGGTGCATCGAGTGTACGAACTGGTCGGTTATACGTCAAATACTAACCTGGCGAGCTTTGCCGTCAATTAGAGAGCGCTTCCAAAAAACAAGTAAACAACAGTGGCGCGTGCAGAGGTAAAATGTGGTACATATGTGAAATTTAGGAAACAAATTGGATTTATAATAAATTACATTTAAAATAAATAGTTTATGAGAATAAAGGAATTTTTGTAGGAACAAGGGTGCCAGACCTGTACTGATCCCCTCGACCCTGCATAATGTATAAAGAAATTATTCAATTTGTAAAACCCTTAAAAGCGTACTTCATTGGTTCCCTTGACAGGTAATAATTTATTACTTTGCATCGAATATGATCCTACTACAGACGTTCCCGAGCTCGTCGCGCTGGCATTGGGTTCTTCACCGATCTTTTCCAAAGAATCTCTGGAGACCGCGAAGCGATCGAGGCGACCTTCTTCCATATAACACATTTTTTTTAACTGTTAAAACAATACACAAACTATTGTGTACGATTGCCAAATGCGACTGATTTTGTAAAATACCGCGATCAGATCAGCCCAGAACGGACCGCGATGCGACGGGACCGCAACCGCCTAATGCGTTCTCTGCTTTAGTATCCTGGCCGATAAGAGTCACCTCACTAAAAAGTCCTACTGGACTGGGCATGTTCAGTCGTCGATCACTCCTAGCGCTTGCGGGACAGAAGACAATGTTACTGATCAGTGATCATGTGTCACTGGAAACCCGCAACTGTCAGTAATAGTGGACAGCGTTTCTGGTACTTATATGAAGCTGCAGTGGAACCAGAGAACTTGATGGGGGAGGGCATTGGAGGACAGTCATCAAACTCACACACGATAACAACTCTCAAGCTGGTTACAAGTTCTGAGTCTTCCCAGGATAATTAGATAAGTTACTTTTACTTGGTTTGCAGGCTACCATGGTAGAACAATTTTCGGGCCGGTTGCCACGTCGTCGGTTTAGGTTTCCTGACTTCGAGAGATATATCGCTCTTTTTAAAAATTCGAAAATTTTCAGGGAGGAAGAGAGCGATATGTCCTAAAACGACGGCGCGGAAATCAACCCGGAAATTGTTCTTACAAGTTATTTTTATATTACATTGAATTTAAAATAAAAGTTTACTTATATTTTACAATTTCTGTCTGCTTTAAGTAATATAGTTAAAAATCGCGTCTTCTTATTTGCAAAATGTGATTATTTTTCTTTTTTGACTAAAGCGCGTATTTAAGCATTTCTTGAGTTCTCGAACAGCTTTGTTAAATACAGTTTTTAACGAACACAAAAATTTAATTTTTTTGGATGCTCTGTATAATGCTGAATTTGTAAGATTTTTATATAACTATCACTTATTATGTGCATTAAATGTTACAACAGTAACAGTACTGCCATTATGGCTTTTTATGTACGACAGTTAATAAAATGATCTATGAAGTCGAAGTTATCTTGAATTATATTGCGATCGGTTATAAAAATTGCAAATGTTTAATATTCTAGTGAATACACTGTAGGTACAATATTTTTCAGTTGTTCTGTATTAGCTATTATCTCTTAGGTAGTATCTCTATATTATACCGTTTTTAAGGTGTTTTTTAAGATACATAATAAGAAAGACCTTTATGTATTTAATAGGAATAAAATACCATGAGATTGTTAAAATATCACACTGTATGCTTTTGTCGTTTTATTCCGAGCGTTATCTCACAGCAATCTACTGAGCACTCTTAATAATGTAAAGGGATTATTTTAATTTTAGTAATAAAGTTCATTAAAGGACTATAATATAACTGTATGTAGAAGGTAATTTAATTACTGCTCATGTCATTAAAACCGGTTTCATATTTAATAATTTTTGAACTATGTATATATTTTTAAGGGAATATGAAGCTATTGCCAGTTTGCTATACATGATAAGGACTCCTCTATATCCACTTCACTGGAAATTGAAATCCAGATTTTTTAGCTCGATTTTGTGAATACTAAATGTAAGAGTTACAGTATGGAATTTTATGAATTATGCGATGAAATATTAACATTCGTATAGTTATATCAGTTGAGGTTTAAGATAGGTATATTTTTTTCAGAAATGTCAATGCGACATTCACTTCTCAGCAAGCTCATTTATAGTCATGGGTTGGGGATATATACCAAATAAGGTAAGACTAATATTTGACTTTTATTTCACGCGCCTTTGAAACTTTAATCAAAATGTAACAAGAACTGGGATTCTTAAAATACAACTCCGTCTCGATAATAGCCCATTTGAGTCAAATAAAAGGAAATTGCCTATCGCCTGTAATATAAGTGCTCCAATAAATTTAACGAGTGTATATAAAACGCATCGAATCCGTAGCTACGAATGAGGTAGCAGGGACTAGATAGGTTCATTGTAGATGTTTTTGCGATGTATTAGAAATGGAAAAGCACATACCTATACCAACTGGAGATTGATAAATATAATCTAAAAGAAATCAAATTATTCTTTGGATATTCGAAGTATTCTATCGGTTGCAAACTCTTCCTGAGCCGTCTCTTGGCTCCTAATGTGGTAGTGCTGGTCAAAGCATGTTTTTCACTCAATTGATCTTCAGCTGAAATTGTTTATGCAACCATCATTTCGTAGTCTTTTATATTTCTTTATTCTTCATCAAGATTGCACAAACAAATACGCAAATCTTGAATGCAATGTAAGTAGTATGTTAACTATATTTATTTATCCACAACCAAACTTAAAGACATTACTATGTAGGTACATATTTCAGAACAGGAAATACGCAGTTTTAAATTAGCATTTGTTGTCATAACATTTGGCTAAATGAGTACAATAATATCATCCGAGTTGGAGAGAATTACTAATATTAATTATTATGATAATAAAAAAAATGATAGTAACAGCAACAATACTGTTACTGTAACAGTAACAATAACAATAACAATAACAATAACTATAATAACGATAAAGATAACATTAACGATAAAGGTAACGGTAACGGTGGCGTCGACGGTGACGTGACGGTGACGGAGGCGTTGACGGTGACTAATGCTAATGTTAAAGCTAACGATAATATAATAACAATAACAGTGACAATGACAGCGACAGAGACAGAGTCAGTGACAATAACAGTGACAGTAACAGTGATAGTAACAATAACACTAACACTAACACTAACAGTAACACTAACACTGACACTGACACTAACACTGACATAGTGATAATGATGGTAATAGAATTTTTTTCTGTACAGTTGTAAGTGCGACTTACCCTTGTAATATTTGGTTTTAACTAGCTATGTGCACATAATTACAAGGGTTTAGATTTCTGTAACAGTTTTCATAACTTCTGCTCGTATCCCAATTACGTCAAAAATGTAATTCAGGATTTAATATTCTTGTTTATTAGAGTAAGTTATGTGACTCAATTATTCTAATTGCCTTAATATAGCCCTAGAAATGAAGTCTATGTCATTAAGCATGCCACGCAGACTTAGGTTTTCCCCTCTATGAATGTCTGAAGTTATATCTTCATGATGCTAAATATTTGCTAATATTTTGACGTTAAATATTTATTTTACAAAGATGATGAGTCAGTTTTAACAATTTAGGGGGTTTCCTGTATTTTCTGAGGAGATAAACAAATAGTACTTAAAATGACACGAGCTCTGTTTTTGAGAAAAATGGAAAATTCTAGCTCAATATCTAGATTTACATAAGAAACATTAAAAAATCATCGATACATAGGTAGGTAATAGCCTTATTAAATAATGTGTTACCATTAAAAATATTTTTCGCCATTATCATGTACACAACATTTAAAAGGGAATATTCTATTTAAAAATTTAAATTTAGGTTATAACTAAAAATTAGAATTATACAACAATATGGCATAGCCACTGGATTCTAGTAAAAAAACTGTTTAAAAACCTCTGTATAAGCATGAGACATTTTCCCAAATCAAAACATTATTCCATTTCACAAAAAACGGCTGATTTATTATGTATCACCTGTGATGTTGCTATTTGGACTATCTGAGAAGCGGGTTCCTTTAAGTATTCTAATTTAAGATGGGTGTTCTGTACATTAAATTTTAAATAACCCCACAAAAAAATTGGATGGAGTTAGTTCAGGTTAGAAAGATCGCCATCTAACGGTGTTGCCTGTGTCAATCCAGCCAGCGGCCAGGTTAAAATATTCCCTAACACTTGAAGTAAAACGGGGATCTTCTGACAGATATTAAAATTTTTGGAAGCTTTCTGTGAGAAATCAATTCCGTGTACTGAAAAAATAAAATAAAAATGATAAGAGAAAGACAGTAAGTTTAGCAGTTGGTACATTTTTTAAACTAAATGTTGCATTATTTTGGAGTTTTAGTATCCCAAGTGTATTCATTATGAAAGTTAAAAGTATCGTTACGTGTATAAAAAGGTATCCATTTGTCTATACAACGGTATCTTGGAAAATAAATTTTCAATCTTGGGGACTAAGATACTATTCACAGAACCTACGTCGAATTGGGCAGTCATATATTCTTGTTGTTTCATCATTGTTATTATAGCTATTAGATTAACGCTTACAGTTGTTATTAACAATTTTTTTTTATGATTTTGCCTACTTGTTTACTATTTTAACTAATAAAAATTCTTAAAATTTTCATTTCAAAATTTTTCTAATGTTTATTATGTTTCCACTTCGTTCTTTCGTCGTGCCTAGGTCACTATGACGCGTGAGCTGCGATGGTTACCAGTTTCTGTTTACAATGTTACACTACTACTCAGGTAGCTACAGTGAAGACGCAGTATGTCCAGGGGTTAGGGGAATAAGTCACAATTGATAAATATATGGTTTATTCTGTATACGGTCTTAAACTATCACTACCTACTATAAAGCTACGGTTAGGTGGTGACTACTAGAAACGATAAAATAACGGTATAGTATTAAGCGGCAACCTGACTAAAGGCAAAGCACAACAGAGTTAGCGGAACGCTAGCGGGCAAGCGGATTTTATGGCAAGCGGGGTGCAGATACCAGGAGTGAGGAAGCAATCAAGCGGGCAAAAACTAAAGCTACTTTACAAATTACATGCTTGGCCACTATCTCTACATAAAAAATACAAAATAATAGCAGGGCGCCTCAGGACTGGCGTGCGGCTGGCAGGGATAAGAAAGCGTCATAATTAGCTGCTACTTACTTTTCTACTAAGGAGAGTATAGGAGAGGCGACAGTTTATGACCTGAACGGGAAGCGAGATCAACTACACCGAATATTGCGATAGTGCATCTAATCACGATGTCGTACGGACGGATAGCTGGAGCATGATTAATATAAGATAAAGTAGACAGTAGATCTCAACTAGCTTTGAGGTTTGAGTCAGAATTACCTTGCCAGATCTGCGATCAACTCGGGGGACTTGCGCACTAGATATTCGCCGAACTTACTTGCTTGGGTGGCTTGACGGTTGCTGGACAGATCTGCTCGCTCTGCTGGCCGTTCAGTGGTTGAAATTTGCTGTTCGGAGTCCTGCTTGCTGGTTGGGATTGCGCAATCTTCCGGGACTGGATTTAAATGAATTTGTCCAAACGGCGTCCCCGGTGCTCTGCTGCTGACGGACAGGACTGCTCGCTGCGACGGGTGAATATAAACTGAATTCCTAATTCAGTTCAACTGCCAAGTATCTATGGCGAACGGTGGCGACTGCACAGTCTTCACAAGCTGGACTTTCTCCAAAGTGTGCGATTTTGCGTTCATACCGTGTCGGGTTATTGGTGTTAAAAGATGCAATTGGCAGTGCATTTATTTAAATAAAATAGGAAAAACAACAACGCGAAGTATCTCAGGACTCTGTCTGAAAATCACTTCGTCACAATATCTTGAAATGTTTGTTTAAACTCATAATGGCAAAGGAACTTTTTACATAACTTTAAAGTCATATGTATAATTACTGTATGAGCGAATATCGTAATAACTTACTCGTATATATTTTAAGTACCTACAGGGCGATTCCCAAAATTTGGCCACCCCCTTTAACTTTTTGTTTTAAGAGTTATAAAAAAATGTGAAATATAAAAATTGCACGTTTTTTTATGAATTTTTCGAAAATGATAGCAGAAAAACAAATGAAGTCCAAACAAAATGGCCGCGGATGTTAACTTTGTTAAGTTAAATGGAACACCTTGTATATTTTTACATATTTGGATAGAACGTTCCCTGTCGAGCATAGTCATGTAGGGTTTTTATTAAGAAAATAAGACATCTTGTAATTGTTAAATCTTTTTCAGGCATTTCTGCCTTTTTCCAATTACGTAAGGATTTACAGATTTAGTTATAATATATTTTGACAGATCAGACATTGATATGGTCCAAAATGCGTATAGGTATTTTAACTAAATCTCACTAATTAGGCCGTAAGATGCCTAATTACTCATGGACAATGGTAGGCTGTGACCGTGACAGGTATGTCATCACAATATTGTTATTGTTTGACAGTTTGTATTATTATCTAATTAAAATGGGTTACACAGAAGTAGAAAATTGAAATATTATATGAATTAAAATAGAGCAAAGTTCTTCTCCATATTCTATTTTAATTCTAAATAATTTTCTACTTCTGTGTAACTTATTTTAGTTAAATAATAATACATACTATCAATCAATAAAAATGTTGTCAAGACATTACTACCTGTCACTGTCACGACCTACCATATAATGTCCATGAGTAATTCGGCCTAATTAGTGAGATTTCGTTACATTACCTACACGCATTTTGGACCGTATCAATGTGCGATATAACAAAATATATTATAACTAAATCTGTAAATCCTTATGTAATTGGAAATAAGGCAGAAATGCCTGAAAGAGGTCTAACAATTACAAGATGTATTATTTTCTTAATAAAAAATCTTCTTTTCGTTTTTTAATGTATCTTGCTTATTGTTACAGATGGACCCAACAAACCCTTTATGGCTATGCTCGAAAGGGAATGTTCTATCCAAATATGTAAAAATATACAGGGTGTTGTTCCATTTAACTTAACAAAGTTAACATCCGCGGCCATTTTGTTTGGACTTCATTTGTTTTTCTGCTATCATTTTAGAAAAATTCATAAAAAATCGTGCAACTTTTATATTTCGCATTTTTTTATAACTCTTAAAACAAAAAAGTTAAAGGGGGGTCAAAATATAGTGAATCATCCTGTACAGTAATATATTTCTATTTACTTGTGGAGATAGACACGCTCTCTTAGAAAACTTGTAATTTAACTGAATTGCTGGTTCTTTCCTAGAAATGATTGAAATTAATAGAGTAAAACGAATCATCTTGTGTTTTAAGGCCATTATTCAGAATTAATATAAATGAAATTTTAATGAAAAAATTACCCAGGAATGGATACAAATCATTTCATTTCATACTTTTATTTTCTTAAAAGAATAGGGTAGAATGCAAAAAGCCACTCTTAGTAGAAAATTAAAATTCGTTTATCTTTAAAATAATAATAAAAAAATAATCACTGATTTAATATATTTATCTATATTTTTATTTACTTTACTATCCCATAAAGACGGCTTTTAAATTTGACTGTTCTAAAGCAATATGTAAGTATAATAATTTCATGTAGAAAATGTCCAAAACTAAGACGAATCAGTTGCGGAACAACCACTTACCCCTGTATGTTCTAAAGCCAAGAGCGATGACATGTAATGCTTTTAATCTGGAGAATCTATTTGTGTTTCTACAGAAGCCTTGTATCATTTGAGATTTAGCGGCTACATTTATGAATGCAAACTAAGTCAACTTCTTAGGACTTAAGGGCTTTTATCCTTGATTAGAAATGTTTGCTCATTCGCTAGCGAAATTTAATTATGAGCTTAAGTTTTCCGTGTAATTTTACACACTAAATATCAGTACCTACAGTAAAGGAATTTATCATTAAAATAGTTGGGTTAATTTTCAAGAACTAACTTTTAGTGGATCACTTTTAAATTGGGCAGTTTGTATTCGTAGTAAATGTTTATACAAAGTGATTAATGTGAGATGGAAATATACTTGCAAAATATATTTTTATCACTCGATTTGCTCTTTTCTTTAATGGATATTGGAAAACTATTACAATAGAGAAGACACTTGAATTTATTTAATATGCACCTACTATTAAAGCCACTTTTTTTTAAATTTTGTAAACTTTCTAAGCGACTTTTTTTCTTTTAAATTTACATCACTGAAATGGTGAAAAGTCCCGTGAAATATTATTTCTTATTGATGGCAAAATTAGTACTCATATTTTTACGATTCAATTTTTTGTTCCAGCAAGATATTTAATTTCTTATTATTATTAGTGATATTGTTCAGACGACTTTCTTAAAATAAAAGTCACTCCCGTAACTTTTTTATTTATTTACTGATTTCGATGAACTCTTTTTTTGTTGTTAGATAGTCATATCTCATAAAAGCACATGGAAGCATATGTTGTTTACCTTATAATGGAAAGCCATGGGCAACTGCTACTATTTTTTTAGGGAAAACAATTGCAATATAGCATCAATATATAGATAAGTTTTTCAAAATCTCTACCTACAAAAGATAAAGTAAAAAAAACAAAATAGGTTTTTAGGTATTCTTAGTGACCTTATGTAAAAAATAAGTTATCCAAATTCGGCTATTTCAAAACTTATATTCGGCTATCTAGAAATAAATGCTGTATATATGTGTATGTACTAAGATTTATTGAAAAATCTTATAAGAAAAGAAAATTGCCTTAAAAGCATGTTTAAGGTAACAATATAATGCCGTCTGTGAATTTAAACTCCCAATCTATCGCTTACGTGTCGGACGCGTGGGCACTGAGCCACACGTTCGCGTTCGTTTCAATTATATGTGACAGTAAAGTGTATATATCAAGTCAGGTACTGGATAAAGGATAATTAAGTAAAACAGTTGTAAGTTGTTTAGAGTTTATTAGTAACTACAATTGAATCTGTTTTTAGATATTGTAAAGTTTGTTGCTAAAAAATGCATTTTGAAGAAAATACGATAAATGAAAGAAATTATTCCATCAGATGTTGAAGAAGCCGCAAATCTTACTTTAGATCTGTTGATCCAGAAATCGCGGTAACAATATGATATAGCATATAAAAGACTTATTGAATAGTGTAAAATAAAGAAAGTAACAGACAAGTTCACTGAAAAAACATTTTTGGCTTACTCGGAAGAAAAATGTAAGTTATGGAAGGCATCAACACTGTGGTCTGATTTCTCTATGAGCTAGTTTGCAAATCAAGAACAACGTGGATATAAGCAAATATTATTACAAGCTAATAGGGTTTTTAAAACGAGACAAAGTGTAGGATATCGGCCAAAAAATCGAAAATATTTATTAGCGAACAAGTTAATACATTTTTTAATGAAGCTCCAGAGACCAAATATCTAATGATAAAAGTTGCATCAATTTTTGGTTTATTTGGAGCATGCCGTCGTGAAGAGCTTTGCAAATTAACATTTGATGATATTGAAAAATCAGAAAACTGGTTATTGATTCATATTTTGGAAACTAAAACCAACGTTCGTCGTAGTTTTTGTATCGTTGGAAGCTACATGAATTATTACATTTATTACCATAGATAATTATGCTGCATTAAGGCCAACCTCCGTTACCCAAAGTCGCTTTTATCTAAATTACCTTAACGAAATAACTTCGAAACCGGTCTATTTCTGGTGGTTCTCCTGTCGAATGATCTTAGCTAGATATTGGGGCGTAATTCAATGCAATGTAATTCGGGGCATGCAATCCGTGGAGTAGTTGCTTCCCAGAATATAATCAGTTAAAACGATAAATATGTCAAAATTTTACTTCTAAGAACTTATTACAAATATATCGCCAATATTTAATTTTAAATTATTTTTATTCGTGTAGCGAGTGGGTAGTCGAAAATTTAATATAGGTACCGGAAACTAAATTAAATTTTTGTAGTAGCAGTCAGCGGACCTGTATTAATTCAATGAGTTCAAGTTCCAGCAAGAAATACAAATTGCGTTACGGAAAATATTATCTGCAAAGTTAAACATCTTAGAACAACAAAACAAGAAAAAATAAGATAACCGTTTTACCTCTGGGATGGGAGAAGTGAGTTGTACTCTTTACACAATGAAAATAGAAAAGTAATCGCCTGGGAAATTAGTCTACCAGCATTGAAATACAATTCCTCCTTTGTCAAGTCTGGTTACAGACTACTGACTCGTGCAGCAAATTACAGACGTCTGTAAATGATGGCATAATAGGAGAGCTTATTAGGGAAGTTCATGCAGCGGTATACCTGGATAGTGCATACATTTTAAATTTTAGTTAAACATGAACATCTAAATTCTTTTAGTTCTTAATTTAGTTACACTCATTCATAATGTGATGTTTATAAAAATGTATTATTTATTTATTTTGAATATTTACTTAGGGTAAATCCAGAAACAGTATTAACTAATATTTACAACAATTTCTTGCCTTTCTATTTATAAAAAATGGTAAAGACAAAAGTTTTAGGAAATTGTCTTGTAATTTTAAAGCAATATATACAGGGTGTTTGGTAAATCGATGCATTCCTTGCAGGAGATTATAGTACAAGTGATTTGTGATATATTTCCTGAATATACCATATTCCGAAAACGCTTAGTTTCCGATCTACAGGGTGTTAAGGTTCTAATAAAAAAATGTAAATTTAAAAATATTGCGGAAACCACTCAGAATATTTTAATGAAATTTTACAAGCTTTGACAGTTAACAATAATACATGTTTTACGATAAAAATATTGTTTTCAGTTTCACCAGTGGTGTGCGCACAGGATGTCTCTGGATATTTTTAAAGAAAAAACTGATACGCCATTGATTTTTCTTAAAATAAAAATTATTTTTGAATTTCTTGTACAATTTGGAAGAGAAAAGGTAACTCGACTGTTTTTATGACGCACCGTTTTCGAGTAAAAAAAATTAAAATCGATTTATTGCATGGCGTAATTGGTTTCAATAATTTGAAAAATAGCAGAAATTATGCACACAGCTTTTTTTGTACCAATTTTATTACAAAAAATCATTACTCCTCGCAGCTAACGCCAGTCTAAAAATTTTTTATCAGATTTTAGATTCACTGTTCACTATCTAAACAGAAATTAGCGAGTTGGTTGTGCACTCGTTTTTGTTATTGTTTGACAAAATTAATAATAGCTGTTACTTTGAGTGTTTGAGTATGAAGCAGTTAAGAGCTCAATCTGCTTTGTGCGTTTCCCGTAATTTCGAGTGAGTTTCACGTTAGTTGTGCGACTTATTTGCTGAAATTACGGATGTCCTGTACATTATCGGCAAACTGTAAAGGAGTACTTTGATCAGCGTTTTCTAAATCTGAGGATCGGGAGAGGACGCCCCATACAATGGCCTAGATCTAACTTCGTTAGACTTTCATGTATGGGGTAGGTTGGAAGAGTTGGTTTATGCCCGAGAAATATGCATGAGGGAGGAATTAATACAGCGCATTACCGATACCGCTATTACACTTAGGCAGACATTTTTGACCAGGGTAACCCGGACAGAAATAAGAAGGCGGGCACGTGCGTGCGTTATAAGAAGGGGAATTCATTTTGAGCAAGATCTAATTAGAATAAGGTAATAACATAATAATTATATTAGTAATTTTTTTCATTTCCTAACGAGCTTTGTTCTCATGTAATATTAAAGATTAGTTAAACGAATTTTAAATTACAGACAACATAATCTAATCTCTAATTAAATGAAGAAGCTTTTAGACTGATGTGAACTGCGGGTAGTAGATAATAACGTGTTGTAATAAAATTGGTGCAAAAAAAAACTAAGTGCATAATTTTTGCTATTTTTCAAATTGTTGAAACCGGATTACGCTATGCAATAAATCGATTTTAATTTTTACTCGAAAACGGTGCGTCATAAGAAAAACAGTCGAGTTACCTTTTCTCTTTCAAATTGAACAAGAAATTCAAAAATAATTTTTATTTTAAGAAAAATCAGTGGCGTATCATTTTTTTTCTTTAAAAATACCCAGAGACGTGCCTGTGCGCACGCCACTGGTGAAACTGAAAACAATATTTTTATCGTAAAACATGTATTGTTGTTAACTGTCAAAGCCTGTAAAATTTTATTAAAATATTCTGAGCGGTTTCCGCAATATATTTAAATTTGCATTTTTTTATTAAAACTTTAACACCCTGTAGATCGGAAGCTAATTGTTTTATTAAGGAAATAAATCACAAATCACTTGTACTATAACCTTCTGCAAGGAATGCATCGACCTACCCTGTATATAAAACATGAATGATTGTTTCGTTTCGAAGGTATAAACGAAATTTTCGTTTTTTTTATAGTTTGCATAATATTTTGGTTTACTTTGATGCTGCACATAGTCAAGATTGCCATGGAATTAATTATACTAGTTATACGATTTTTTTCTGTATTTGAACATTTGTTTTGTTATAATTTATTGTTTGTTAGTTAGTATGTGGTGTTATAATAATATTTTAAAAGAGTATATTGTCTCGGTGTGATTTAGATAAAATAATAGATTTTCCTGTTATATCATACATTGCATATTGAAGTGGACATATCTCGAAAACAAGTAAATATAGGGAAAAACTTTATATTATAAAAATTACTCAAAATCTAACTATCTTTCAGTTGGAATGTATTCCAGGGAACGAAAAATTTTTTAGTAACGCCGCGCCATCTATACAGAAAGATTTTAACTAACAATTCTAACTGCAATTTGAAGCCATTCGGTTGATCTAACAACCCCAATTTCCGAAACTAAAATAAATTTCTTCATTTCGGAGATATTGGCAGCGGGAGTGTTAAATGGCATACCAGGGTATATGCAAAACGCAATAATCATTTGGTTTTAATATTGCAATATAATTTCATACAACATGTAAGGGTAGAATGTTATGTGAATTACTATTACCCTGTACATACTAATAACAGAAAAGTATAACATGTNGGAACCTTTACGCCTTTCTCGTGTTTTCGCGCGTTATTACAAATATGGGTTCTTTGTTCTGTTCCAGACTACGCTGGCGCCTCCTGAATGCAACAGATGACTGTCACATGGCGATACGTTTTCAAGAAGTTACTTAACCCGCAGTGTTTTAGGATTGTTCTTAGAAAGCCTAATCGAACTATGAGTTCCAGTCCTTCTGAAAACCTCCCCAAGGATCTGGCTTTTGTTACAAAATTAATAATTATTGTACCTATAGGTTAAAAAATTAAACATAATTTGGCTTCACAAAATTTAAAATTAAACATATTTTGACTTCATTAAATTAAAAAATTATATTATATTGTAGCCTTGTAGGACCTAAAGATGAGGTGAAAAAGTTTGACCTCGAAACCGGTAGTCTATTTAAAAAAAAAATAAAAGGATTATGAGAAATTGGACTTTTCTTCTTATTTCTAAAATAAGTTATAATGGACTCACATTTATTAATTTTGAATTTTAAAACATAAATATTTTGGTTGTGTTCCTCCACTATTATTTGTTGTGAACATCGTTTCAACAGCCTCAACAGTAGTTGAAGAATCAGATCTTAGTGAGATTTAATTATTTGTGTTATGTAACTAGTGTGTGAAGTAGTGAGTTAGGAAACAGCGCATTTCAAATTGGTGTGTGTGAACTGTAGGAATATGTCAGTATATTCGGCTAATTCTAGCTGTGGATCTACAAATTTATTTTGATTATAAAACATGATAAATGATGAAGATAAAGCAGACCATCGTGATTCAACGAAAAAAGTATACTATACTAATATACTGTACTATAATTATTCGAAAAATTAAAGAAAGGCGAACTGGCTCTAATGACTTTTGTGTGTCTCAAGTTTTGCAATAAAATTCTTATTAAAATCTAACAGAACAGAGTGATTCACGAGAATGCCATTTAATATAACTAAAAATTTTCGTTTAGCTCTTTCTCCAAGTAAGACGTATAATTCATATAAAGTCGCTTATCGAGCATTTTTCACATTATAAGGGCACTGAAAACATGAAAACGTTTGCAAATACGAGGCAATCCCTTCAGTAACAGGAGCACTTTATAAAATATCGAGGATTGTGATCTCCCAAATGGAAAAAGCTGTTGTACTAGTCTGGGGAATTAAAACCCTGGCCTGATCTTGCCCTCTCCAAATATACAATTGTGCAAAAAAAATTCGGAGATGGTGGTTCAAATAAACATTTGCTTTCCTTTCGAAGAAGATTGTTGACAGTTATTTTCATATGAGAAGTAACTGTTATTAGTTTTCTTTGATATGTAAATTATAATATAATCTTCACAAATACTGGGTATAACAGCGAAACATTTTCAGGGCTGAAACGGTTACACAGCAAATTTTAATAAATTTTTGTCGCTCAAAACTTTTAATGAAATGTTTGCGTGAGTTACTCCATATCAAATTATCGAAATCGAACTCGTCCTTGGTGAGTTCGTGCGGTATTGATTTTTCAATTAAGGCGAGTAAATTGATAGTTCAAGTGCTATGAAACATTATCTATCATTTTAACTATACACTTCCACAGGTCAAGTGTATTAGTTGCTTCCTGCTACTATGAAAAGATGGTTTTTAAGATGGTAAAACATGAATTTAACTTTTAGCTTTTTAAAGATGTCCCATGGTATAAAACTATTATTATCACTATTATACAATTAGCTATTATGTTAGGAATTCATTAAATAAATTCAGTTCTTTATATTTCATAATAAAAGTATTAGATATATACAAACGAACTCAATTAAGCATACGAGTTATACAAATTTATAACGTATATAAATCAGTATAACTATACAGAGTGATTCACAACTTATCCAAAAAAATTTGGGAATAGATGCGGCATGAGAAATGGAGTCAATATCGTAAAAAAATTTTTTGTAAAATCCTTATAGTTTCCGAGAAAAAAATTATTGCAGTTATAGTACATTCAACCACTACATAGCTGGACAACTGCTAGCGTCATTCGCAATACGCGTGGAGAGCCACGCGGCCTCAGCGACTCCGAATACTGAAATCCATTTTGCAATCGTCGTTGCGATAGTGTTTACCTGTCATCTGTGGTGTTTACAATAGTTTTTTCGTAGTTAGTCAAAAATGGTTTGCGTGTATAGCAATTCGGAGTTGATGAATATCATTTTAATTTATGGTGAAGCAAGACAACATTTGTCTTAGTTCGTATAAACTTAGTAAGACGGACCCAATTGTGTTTACACGTTGGTGGATAAAATTTGAACAATTGTTGTTGTAACATCGGGTATGTCAAATGATTTTATTATTTAAAAACACAAATTAATTTTATAATAAATAAAGGCAAAGGCAGTTGAATTTGCCGATATAAAATAGGTGCTATAAGATTCTATTTATTTCTTTCCTTGCGAAATTCGTTCAAGATTTTGTCTGTTTTTATCACACTTTGCCGCTATGCCGCATGCCGATCACATTGTGCGGGGTCAGGTTTTACAGTGGACCAGTTTCCAGTGCCGTGCAGAAGTGTATTTTTAAATCATTTTCGAACTGCCCTTTTTGATTTTTTCTTTACAAAATTGTATTTGTAAGAGTCCCTTGTACATCCAGAATTTTTTTTTGGATAAGTTCTGAATCACCCTGTATA
>NW_019416869.1:195884-222246 GCF_000390285.2 Anoplophora glabripennis
ACACTTGTAGCATGTCCACATATTCATCATTAGTAAAATTTGGCATAATTCTTGTTAATTTACACCCAAAAAGTATTTAGCTGATAACAGTGACAACTTACAGAAGAGTTAATTGTGACAACTGGCATGACAGCAGCACACTTAGTTTTTCTTTGATTGATTGCAATCATATACGGTGTGAGGTGAATGGTAATACATTTTATTTTTTTATTAATAAACGAAAAGTTTTAAAGGAAAATTGCTAGAGAGATAAAAGTTTCTAAAAGAACCAGTTTATCTAATGCGTATTTTTGGATATCGAGTTTTTACGAAATATAAAAGTTATGGCAAAAAATGGCTTGAGGGGTGGTTATTTCAACCCCTTTCGAGGGGTTAAAATTTTCGAAAAATAGTTGAAAACTCGCATCTGTATTAGTAAACAACCTGTAAAAAATTTGTTATTTGTACCTCGTTCGGTTTTCAAATTACAGCCAATTTTCATAATTTTTTTGGAAACTTTGATGGCCCATATCTCTTCAGGGGTGAACATTTTACTAAGGCGATTTTTTGCAGATCGTGTTCTTTTGAAATGTAGATTCACTGGTATCATTTATGCTACTCCATTTAAAAACACCCTGTATATGTACGGTTCTAACATATTAGAAACAAAAAATGGTGGAGGCGCCGCGCCACTCATGTGCATAGTGCCATAAAATCACCTGTATTTTCTAAACTGTTAATTTTACTGAGTTGAACTAAGAGGGTATTATCGTTGGAAAATTCTTCGGGGAACTTATTTTTGAAACAGACAGATTGCGATCGTCATCTATGCAAAAATTCTGGGTATAGTCCGTCCCTGGCGTACTGGGCATAATGAAGTTTCACTTACATCATCAAAAACAAGCTATACTCCTGTGTTATCGATCACCACATTTGTATCATGCTGAAGTTAATAGCTTAGAGACTGTAAATAAAAATAACTTTTTAATTTTCACCTTTGAGGACCCGTAACTTGTTAACGAAGGCGCGTATAGAAAAAAATTATATGACTTTTATATATTTGGATTGTGTTTTCTTTATGTTTATTTTAGCTGTCTTTAATAAATATTGTACCTGCTATATAATTTTGTACTAAACTATCTTGGCAGTTATTCCTCAATAAATAAATAAATAAGTAATGACATTTTTTCGTAGAAAAATATTTCAATTCAGTAACACATTGCATATAAAGGGCTTCTAATAGAGTTGCTTATTTTATCTGTGATGAAAACATGATTTTAGCTTTACCAGACTACATTATTTTTTCTAAGTGCGTTGCAATAATCGGATAACTATTTTATAAATTATTTGAAAGCTGACTTCAGAATACTTTTTAATACAATTCTGTATCACTTGACTATAAATGAAATTAACTAAAATAAATAATATTTTGTGTATACTACCCAAATATATATAAAATATTGTCACTAAAACTTTGAACAATACTTGAATATTTTATGCGTTTTCCAAAACTTCTAAACTTCAGAATGCTGTATTATTAAAAAAGTTTCAAGATAATAATACCCAGTTGATGTGAGCCACATAACAAAGCTGTAATTCATTAATCATAAGCTTATAATGGATCCAGATTTAAATTATAAACATATTTTGCTTTTACTTTGAGGGTTAAGGCATTGTTCTAGTCCATTATAAAGTTATTAATTCTCCAATAGACGCTATTCAAACTTTATTATCAGCCAAACAATGCAGAATTCCGGTATAAATATATTATTTAAAATTTCATAATCCACAAACAAGTTGCATATAAATTTGGCTTATTCTCTCCCTGCTATGATATTATTTAAGTTTATTACGAATAAAAATTGTAACTGCCATAGTGAATTAAGAGATAACAAGAAAATTGTTCGCAATCTGATAAGTAAACTTATTCTCTGAAAATTTATTAACTTATACTTGTCCAAAACTTGGAATTAAGAAAGATAAAATTGTGAGCTTTTCGAATATGGTTTTGTGCAATAATTAAGCAAATTTTTTAAATATTTTAAAAACCGTTAAATTAAAAAAAATAAGCAAAAATTACAAGCTTATCGCCGGAACTGTCTCTGTATGTTAAAAATATACTTGTACGTTTGTAGAAAATCCAAAATGAAACTTACTTAATTGCTTGTCAAATTTAAATGAAATTTAAATATTTTTATATTAAACTTTATTAATTTTTATTTCGAAAACAAAACGTTTGGAGATGCACGATCGTATAAACTTTTCTATTAGTTGTAGTAGAATCAGCAGTTAATGTTCCGTAAACATTTTACTTACTCCCTGTAGGTGTCACAAAATGGTATACAGGATGTTTGTAAATAAGTGCGAAATATTTTAGGGGGAGGTTGCTGAAGTTATTTTGTGAAAAAAAGTTCATATAAACGTAGGTCGAAATATGTTTCGTTTCCGAGATACCTACAGAGTGTTTAAATTTCAATTCTTTATTTATTTTTATTAATTATTTCAGAGTTTTAAAGACATTGACTCGAGATTTGATGGTTGTATTTTATTTAGAAATATTGACAGCAACCTACTAGATAATGTATCAATAGAAATTAAATATACGCAACTTGCAATAAAATATGTTTTATTTTTTTCCTCAAAAACGGTACATCCTACGAAAAAAATTGAAGATACCAATTTCATTCAGAATTGACGGCGGATTTCTGATTTTAGTTAATTAAAAAAATTGTGGCATTCTCGCAGGAACGCCACTGGTGCAATTAGAAATATTCGGATCATCCCAAAAATGCACATTTATCCCTTCAAACCGTTTTTTTAGGGCGTTACGAAAATTTGTCCAAGCTGTTAACCACAGATTCTTTGGATGAAAATATTAGGACTTTGTATGTGCGATTCTTCTTTTAGGTGCTTCTATTTCAAATGCGGAGTCTCATAGTTACAATAATAAAAAAATTTTACGTCATAGAGATTAAAGTAAAATTAGTTTACACGGATAAAGTTTCAATACCTAAGTGTATAAATTTACAGTTTATTTGTAATTTGCTCAAAATATAAATTTACGTTAAACCACTGATGCTCCTTGTTTCTAGTCTATACAAACATAGATCTGCCTATATTTGAGTGACGGCCACTTAAAATATATCTGACCAATTTCAGAATTGAATGTATACAGGGTGGTGCAAATGTGTCGGAACACCTATGTACGAGTTAATTATAACTTTGATTAAAAAACCTTTAACAAAAGTTTTTGTAGTATTTTTATTCATTTAAATTACTTACTTTAACTTCCAATATCGACTTTATTTTTAGAGATATGGCGTTGTCGGCAGTTTTTTAAATGGAACACCCTGTTTATTTTAACATTTTTAGAAAGACAAATTTTCACCGATTACAATGATATAGGGTTTGGTGGGTCTTTCATTTATTGTTTTTTAAATGTTGAATAAAACAATAAAATAAAGAGTTGGCTTTTTACATTTCTTGTCACGGCTACCTGAAAAAGTAATAGGGTTTTATATCTTTTTTGCAAATTTTGTTTAAAAGAAATCAAATCATCTATTCCTTACAGATGCAGTCAATAGTAACAAATAGTTATTACTTATTAAGATTGCTGTTCAGACTTCAATTTATGGGTGAACTAAGTCAACGTGAAAGAATTTTGTTGTTGATGATGGTTGGTTTTGGAGATAGTTTGGATGGATCTTTGCAAGATGCAAGCAATATTTTTAATGCAACTTTCCCTGAAAGAAATTCCCATATTCCAAAATCAACAGTTTCAAGGGTTGTGAAAAAGTTTCATGAAACGCTCACGAAAATCAGCTAAAAATTAAGATAAATCACTAGTTGTTCATCTCAATGTACAAGAAGAACCAAAAAACTTCAGTGCCTAAAGTAGCATTATATCACAATTTTAGCGAGAGCTCAGTAAGGAGGATACTGTCCAAAAATAAAAAATTAAATGAGGATGACCCTCATAGAGGGACGCAATTTTGCAAGGAAATCAGAATAATATTGAGAATAATGGAAACTTTATCAATAATATAGATACCTTTCACCCATGAATATTCTGCTTGAACTTTTGTAAATCGACATAACTGTCGTTACTGGAGTGACCAAAATCCACATTGGTTAGAAGAAAGTCACACTCAATATCCTCACAAATTAAACGTATGGATACATCAACGACCTATTTTTTCTTATCGAAAATTTGAACTCTAATCGTTATTTACAACTTCTGCGCAGGCAAATGATTCCAGCATTTATTCATCTATTTCCAAAGCAAGCAAATTCTGAACTACTCTCAAATGACATTTGGTATCAACAAAATGGAGCTTATTATGAAGTTGATGTGCGTCGGTATCTAAATAATGTATTTCCACAGAGATGGATAGTGCGAAGAGGGTATATTGAATGGCCACCGCGATCGCCAGATTCAAGTCCGTTAGACTATTTCCTTTGGAGTCATTTAAAATTTGTTGCTTATAAGACCAAACCTCAGTCGTTGGAAGAGTTGGAAGATCTAATTAGGATGGTCGTTCAAGAAATATCACAGCATGCGGTTCTAAATTCCTTAAGAGCTTCGTTGATCGATTAAGATATTGTTAGGCTGCCGAAGGTCACCAGTTTGAACATTTATTATGATCTTTTTTTATATTTAAGTGCTCCATATTTTGCAACAACAAATTTCATTTTCATTAAATACAATTTTTACTATTTATTTTATTGTTTTATTCAACATTTAAATGACAATATATCGCAGACCCAGCAAACCCTGTATCACTGTAATCGCTGAACATTTGTTGTTCAAAAATGTTACAATAAACAAGGCGCTCCATTTAAAAAAAACTGCCGCCAACGCCGTATCACCCTGTACACAGGTGTTCCGACATATTTTCCCAACCCTCTATATTTGCAAAACTTAATATGTAATTTTACTAAGAAATAGCAAAATACATAGTAGGTATTTTAAATTATAAAATAATAAATCCTATCATACACTATTATAATACTGCTCTTTAATATTTCTAATAAGTAAAAAGAAAAAAAATGGCAATTGCAAATTATTTCCGTGTTTTATTTTTCACTAATTTAAAATATCAATTTTGATATTTGACATTTTTGAGTTGTCAATTTTGACATTTACTTTGCACGCAGGTAACACATTATTATTTTTTAAAATTTAGATTGAATTTCGATCACTTCGCCAGATCGCTTCAATATCTATTTTTCTGAAATTAATCAGTGGTTCTCATTTAATTATTGATTCAAACGGAAGTTATTTCGCGTAGAACAGAACAGAAGCTCGTAATTCAGCCTGCTATATTTTATCTTTACATTTTTGTCTTTTCCTTCTTGCCGAGCTTTTAGAGAGTATTATCCTTTTACTTTCGCACAATTTACCGTAAAAGAAATGCCATTTGTTTATTGGTTTTTCCATCTTGACACCTCTTTTGAAATATTTTATGTAGGCTAGAGGAATTATATTTTATTTTTGTAATGTGATCTCTCGGGAAAAAGCGCTTTTAAATCTTGGATTACTTACGCATTGTAAAACCAAGAGAATACTCTTGCATTCAATAACACTTTTAATATATGTACAATACAGAAAAGCTTCCGTTTAAAACTAACACATTTTTTACAATCTAAAACAGACGGATGTACGCAAATGAACCATTAGAAGTTTTTATAGTTAGTTGCAGTGATACATTATTTCTGAAAAAGTTTCTGTATAATCAAGCGTGAACAACAATGAAAACATTTTCATAGATTTGTTACTTCCCGCGACAAAACTATTTTTAGTGGAATGGACCGTTGTCAATTGAAACTCGCTATCAGTGGAAACAAACACGTTCATGTTGCTATCAGCTGTGTTATATTAATGGTAATAATTCCTCAGTTGCCATTTAACAGTTGTCAGTGTCAGCTATGAATGATCAGAAACTCGAAGTGATATAAGTAGTGCAGTAGTTAGTAGCTGAAACAGCTTTTGTATTTTCAGGCACATATCTAGAATAAATAAATCAATATTTACATTCCTATTGCACGACAATTATGACTGAGCTAGATTAAATAAGATGTCGTTTGATGTGTCGATTGTAACATACCAGGTGTTTCGTAACTGGACAGCCAGAATGAAATGTTATATGTAAAATCGAATTTTAAACACGAAATAAAGAATAACTTTTTCAGATGTTACACGATATTTTAAAAATGTAAAACAAGGCAGCTATGAAAATAAGTTTGTTTATTATTTGACAGCATGTCATCAATGTGATAAAGTGGCTCAATAATAATTTCAATGGGAGATAGGTTGGAAGGCGCAGTTCCGTTCATTGGCCTGCAAGGTTACCGGACCCATTAGACTTTTACCTATGGAGTCACTTAAAACAATTAGTTTATGCTGAGCCAATTAATACTATTAAGCAATTAGAAGACAGAATTTTAAATTCAGTGCATAATATTCAAAACACTGTAAATTTTGCAGAAGTTTACAATTCACTTGATTTGCGTTGCCAGGCATGTATCAGTGTAAATGATAGCATTTCTGGACATCTACTGTAGTTTTTAAAGTTGTAATAACATTTGTAGAAATTTATTATTTACTTTAGTGATATTACAAATTGTGAAATGAAACCTGTGGGGCTATTTCTTTATTTGTCTATCTATCGTTATGACCAGTATCATAACGAGTCTGGATTTCAAAAAAGTTTACTATTTAGTTCTCGAAAGGGAGTTTATAATTATCATTACATTTTAATTAATACGTGGGGACTTAGAAATGTTGTATGTTCAGAGAATGAATTTCAAGCACTTACCATCCATTGCTTACGTATAATGTAATCCAGTGACTGGCTGTACAGGGCGACACTGAGGTTGGAAGAAACAAAAAGAAACACCAAAACTTTCCAGGAAGGGTTTTAATAACAATAAAAACAAAACAAACAAACAAACTAAGGACACAACGGGCTCGAACAACATTATTAATTTATTTATTTACACGCGACAGCGTACCGTGAGTCAGGGAATGCGCGATCCACAGCAAAATTTGGAATGACTTTATCCATTATTAAATTAACCCGAGACTCTAAAACTAAGTAGACTGCTATGTGAAACCCAAGGAAGAACTGCCCTTTTTTCGGATATTTCTCCTGAATTTGACACATCGCTTCGACACGCCCATTTCTTGGGTCCAGACGTTTCTGTTCTTATCTTATTGGTGGGAACCCTAAATATCGGGACGCTTTCGCATAACTATGCCATGTTAATAGTTATCTAATTGACTGATTTTCCAATAGTCTAAATAATTTTGAAACTAAACTTACTTACAAGTAACCATAGCCTTCCTCTAGTGACTCCGTGTAGCGATACGGGACGGATTAGTCGATCTTATTTAATATATCGTTATAGCTTGGAAAATCAGTCAAAAAAACCAGTTATTTGATCTATTACTATCAATTTAAAAATTTGATTTAATTCTACTTTGGAACCTCTACGCTTTTCTCGTGGTTTCGCGCGTTGTTAAAAATATCTATTTTTCTCTTTATTCTGTCCCAGCATAGGCTGGCGCCTCCCGGATGCGACAGATGACTGTCACATGGCCCCGACTCTAAGTGAACTTGTTAAAAAAATATTGCTAAATGTCTCCGACGGACGACGCTAACCTACTTGAAAGCCCTTAACTTTCGATAATTTGTGTTGACTGAAATATTATAGTTTAAGTATTTTTATAACTGAACGAACACCGATCTGAAAAAAGTTATTGTTTATTTCATGTTTAAAATTCGATTTTGCATAAGACATTTCATTTTGGCTGTCAAGTCACGATACACGCGGTAGGTATACATCAGTTGAAAAATGGATTGTAATTTATTACAATTGGCAATTCAACTGAAATGATTAGAAGAGCAAATGCACAGATGTTTTTTACGTTTCTGTCTAGGAAAGGAGAGGAATCGAAAAAATTGTAAATACAAAGTTTTAGGTAACTTCTATAAGAATTTAAAGCAATCTACATAAAAAAACAGTTAACTATTGCATTTCGAAGATATAAGTATAATCCAAATGTTTGTTTTTTAAGCGTAATAAGCCGTTAATTGTCGTTTTTTGAAACCTGGCTTTTTTCGATTAGAATGACATATACATGTTATAAATGGACAGTTTGCATAATATTTTGGTTTATTTACTGACCCTGTATAATGGATAAACTCAAGATTGCCATGGAACCAGAGCATAAATTTAAATATTTAAAATAATATACTATGAAAGATGTCTTTTTAAACTTATCGTGTGTAACGGAAAAGTTATTTTTTTTTAATTTTTATGAAGGTATAATAATTTTATGATACATAAGAAGTCTATGCGACTTCCATGAAAATGAAATACCTAAATAAAGATAAACATAAAGTAAACAAAGAAACATCTAATAAGACAGCCACAAAAAAATTCCTGTATTCTCTTGTATTTTGACCCACACTGTGCACTTTAATTTTAAAATATCGGCATACCAGAATTTCCGTTTGCTATGTTTTTTTTTTAGTTTGGTTTAGGACTTATGATATACTTATTACTTTTTAGTTTAGTTCTTACGTTAATTTGGTCAAAATAAAAACATTTTGTTCTTGGTTAAAAATGGCTGCAACTCCACAAAAAGGCATTTTAAAGAAAAAAGTGGAGGAAAATAGTTTTTATTTTGACCATATTAACACGTCTCTGTGTTTTTAATTTCAAACTCTTACTATTTTAACAAAAATCGAGATTTCCACAGATTTTGAGCTAATTTTTTGATGTTAGAGAAAAATCCTAACGTGATGGAACATTTCTGATGGCTCCATCTTCAGCGGGTCAAAATATGGGGGTGTATCATACTCTGTTAAAAAGTATATGAAAAAATAATTGTGTGTGCGCGTGTAATTTACTAATGGAGAAAATATCGAACGAAGATAGAACTTTCAATGAGGTGGGTAGTAGAGCATTACAAAAAAAAAATTATATTGGAATATATGTCCTTTATTTAGAACAGGATAAAAGTATTATGAAACACTTTTTATAACAAGATATTGTTCTTAACAGAGAATTTAAAGATTTATTTAGCGCAGAAAACATACCCATGCGGTGATTAGATTTGACTACGTGCAGAGTCAGTAAATACACCCAAATATTGAGCAAACTATCAAAGCAAATATATTGTAATGAAAAAGAAAGAGAGGAATGTTCTATTAAAAAAAACTTCATCTCTATCTTTAAATACAAAAGTTAATCGTTTTTTATACATTTGAATTCGCAAGAAATTTTCCTTTGCCATTTTTTTCTGAACAGAAAAGTAAAAAAAATATGATAAGTGTTATGTGAATGACTACAATATTTTCTGCTAGAATTATTTTCTACTAGAAGTCAAGGATATCATCCATAATTATGGATAATTAAGATAATAATCATCGATATGTTCGATAGTAGAATAAAGGTTTATTCAAGAAAATGTGAGATTATTTTATTTAAGGCAAAATTCTGAAAATGTTATAATATTTCTGAGGACATTAAATACAAGCTAGAATTTGTACAGAAAGAACGGTATGATTGAATAAATAGAGTAGCAATAGGTAATGTCAGTTGAAAAATGAAATTCCTAGCAGTATTCTACCTTCCTAAAATTAAAGGCCAACCTAAAAGTTCTACGTCCTCTTTTACTTACTTATCAATATCATATTCAAATCATTTCACAAGTCAGATATTTTTGGAGAAGGTAACTAACTCAGGGCAAAATTTAATAAGCACAGAAGTCTGATTAATGATGATAGAATTAATATAATAATTAATGATGTAATGGCATTACATATTTAATTTTTTAATACCTCACACTATTTCACTTGTACATTTACTTCAAGATATTTTTAATATTTAAAAAAAACGCATCGATTAGTTTTTAATTTATCGGATTTTGCAGTAGATATTATTCTTCATGTGGAGAGCTTTGTCTGTAGGCGTTAAATTTAGCATATAAGCTGTTTTAGCAAAAGTTGAATTAGGATTAGAAATGCATAACTGTCTGTAACCGATTATTATGGTAGAAATCTATTTTTTCCCTACAACAATGCACTCTAGCACGAATTAAACAAGTTTATTTCTTTTTGCAGTAAATACGATGATAATCCAAAAACTTATACGTTTTTTAAAAATCTCTGTCAGCAAACAATATAGCAAACAAATCATTTAAGCCACATTTACGTTTTTGGTAAAAAGTCCCAAAACCTTTCTAACAAGTTTCAAATATCTTAAAAGTAACCTTAAAAGATATAATATTTTTTTTAAAAGCTCATAACCTGGTAACCAATATATTATTATAAGTTGTTTGTACTGAACCAAAGTTGGAGGGGAGAGGGGATTTAATAAATTGCTTAATTGTAGAAATCTTTTATTTCACTTTTAGAGAAGAATCAATTTTATAAAAATTAATCGACAAATAACGACTAAAAAATAAATCATGTTGTACAGATGAAAGGTGTTTTCAGATGAATATCATTTGACATAACTTCATTTTCTAAAGTTTTTAAGGCGAAGTAGCCGAGGTGAAGTGAATGTGAGAACTTTATAATTAATGTCAAATATATCTTCTACAAAATAAAATTGGTTCTATTGGTTACTTTTCAAATTTTACTCTGCACAAAATAATGGGAGAGAATATTAGTTATTAAAAAATGTATTCAAAAACCGATTAATAAAATGAATCTTCTATTCTATTCTCTACTGCATTCTTTATATTCTATTGCAGTCCGTCATTTGTACTACAATATTAACTAATTATAAGTTACTTACAGCTACGCTGGCACATCATCACCCTTAGAATTTACCTCCTTATCCAAATATTAAAAAACAATAGCTTATATTTTAGGAACAGAGACGATTAGGCCTCGTATAAATTCTGTTATTTTCCTGGTTGAAAATCGACCTCTAGATGAACGTCAGACAACTCTTTAGAAAAGCTATCCTTCACGAAGGATTAATCACCGCCATCACCGACATAATAGAGAAATAATGAGCAAAACATATATGATTAATGATATTGTAACGAATATATGAAAATCAATATTTAATCCAAAGAAACTATTATTTATATAAACGATGTTTACCCTTCTAGTATTTGAGTTTTTTTAATAAAACACACAAGAAAAGTTATAAACTAGACTGGATCAGACCAGACAGTGATTTTTTGGGCATGTCAGAGTTAATACGTTGATAGCGTCAAAAAAACTGGAACTAGTCAATCGTATTAAAATGCTATAAAATTACACGTTAAGGGATGTTTATTCTTATTACAGCGTGACCAAATTCATATTAACATTTAAATAATAAAAAAGAACCTTGTAACTAACCAAACAATTTAGTCACGCGCTAATATCTAATGAAAGATTACCTTTTCCTTTGTTTACAATGTATGAGTTTAATTTTATATTTATTGTGCATCTAAGTACTAATACTCGGTGAATAGTCTGTTTACGTCATCAATCGACTTAAAAGCTGGATTCCGAGCACATCCTCAGCCCGACGTGAGTCCTTTTCTCCTTGGTACAGGCTTATCCTACCAAGCTTATCCCTTTCGAGCGCTCAGGAGCTACCTTTACCATTTCGTCTGGGAACAGTGCGTGGGTTTATCCCGACTGTTTCTGGAGCTCCTTGCTCCTAAAGTTCCGAGGGGCGGCTTATCCTTCTCGGAGCACTCAGGAGCTCCCGTTACCATTTCGTCTGAGAACAGTGCGTAGACTTATCCCGCCTATTTCTGGAGCCCATTTCCTTGAAGCATCGAAGGTCGGGTTATCCCTCTCGGAGTTCCTTAGTTCCACTTTCCTACCGATTATTATCTGTCATTCTGAATTGAGAAGGCGAATCGGCTTAAATTTCTTAATTTTCCGAGTATCAAATACGAGATTTTCCGAATATTAGTCTAAACAGGTTACCGATTTGTTAGTGACGACAATAATAAATAAAAGGGAGTCTGTATATTGTTATATATTAAAAAGTGGTCTTCTTTTCGAGACCCCTGGTTTACACTTTTCTCCACTACTGTTACCCGGAATTGTGTGACATTCGTACTCACTCATAGAAAGGTCGCCACAATCTACATTAATAATTATATTTACCTACGCTCTTGGTGCTAACAAAATTTTGTGCATTACCTGTTTGTAGTTAGTCTTAACAGGTGTAGTTTTTTAAATTCGTCTAATAAGAAAACAATCCTAAAATGCAGAAATATTCTCATTAATAGATTAATAGAGCTGTCATAATTGGCCGCGCATCATCAACATAAAATAAAGTGAACGATCATTATGAAACACGTAAATTATTTTGCGCATCGTTGCCTACTGATGTAATATTTGCATAATTAAATAATCTACTTCCAAGCTGGCCCGACATGGTAATTTCCACTTGGGGTTGTATTTATTCCAGTAGGAATGAAATGTTTTATTATTTACTATATCAAAGGTAGGTTATATGCAATCAGTATGAAGATTAAATTAAACATCAATTGAGTGTTCTGGTTTTCGCTAGTTTTTTTTATACTTTTGCTGTGCACTGTTTAATACTTATTACTTTATGTTTATTAATATATTTTAAACGTTTTTATACATACAGGGATGGCCAGAAGTACGGAATAAACTTCATATCTTTTGAATGAGTAATTTTTTTTTAAAACGCCGAAACACGTTAACTGATTTTGATTTTTTCCATCTTTCGGTTGTATAATAATTAATTTTTCTTCAACTACCTAACCCCCAGCTACCCCTACTTTTTTTTCAAATGGAAACATAAGGCATGAGGGGGCTCGTTGAAAAGCTTATAGAAAACTGAATCCAGCCATCCAGACAGTTACAATCCAGATTGTAACTTTCTCGTATCATTGAGGTAGGTTGTACTAGGCGCCACGTAACTTCACATAAAATGTGTTGAGTACTCTAGATTTTGCCAAGTTATGAAATCGTGAAACAAAGATATAAAAAACAAAGTAATGGTAGAGTGAATGAAATAAAAAAAAAATTAAGTACCTAGATAAAATTTAAAACTATTTATTTCAACCCCGAAATAAGCATCTGGTTGTAAATGAATTGAGTAGACATAAGAAATTTATAGTTTAGTGATAAAAAAAATAAAAAAAATATTGGAGGGTTTTAACACAACTATTTTGACAGATTGTACTGTCAGAAACAAAATTGATAAAAATATTTAAACGGGCTAAGAGCGCATATTCATAGTACAATGATCGTGTGTTACATACGTTTTCAACATATGGTCTAGTAGGTTTAAATAGTAGTAAAATAGTTATAAATAAACAAAAAAATCATTAATAAATATATGAGGCTTAACTGACTGTCCGGGGAGTGAAATAACATGTTGCTTCTTAGGTGGCAATGAGGGACTTGGAAACAAAATACCGTGTATCCAGTCCTAGGTTTTGTTGAACTTGGAAGAAATACTGTAACTTATCTAACTTGTCCTAAACTCCCTAAAATAGAACAATTACCTACATAACTACAATGAACTAAGAAATGCCTTTTAGTTGCAACTCACCTTCTATAGAAGGGTTTAAATTGAGGTAACCAAAATTACTTTCGGATATGAAGTAAATCTTGGAGCAAAACAAAACGGAATTTATCCTGGCTGAACTTCTGCACAAAAAAATTTTACAGAAAAGCATTTTGGATAACTTTTAGTGAGAGAGACTTCTGGAGACACATCGACGGTACACAGTATAAGCACTAAAAGGTGGTTTTTCAAATCCTATGAATATGGAAAACCGTAAAGTTAATCACGATCTACCTATTGCTTTTCACTTCACCAAAACCCGTCCGTCTCTACCAGCTAGATGTTATTTTCTCAGGAGACCTAGAGGACACTTTTTGTAGATCTAAGTTCAACGATTTTTAGAAGTGGTGTGTTGGTTGTCTATCGTATCGAATACTTAAGACAATATTATTAATAGCAGCCACCAGGAAAACTCGATGTTGATAAAACAGAAGAGCGTGTAGGTGCAATTCGAAAAAACAAATAAATAATTATACGTACATTAATCCTAATTAACTAATAAATAAGAAAAGTAGCATTTCAAAATGCTACAATACATATACAGGTTTTTGATGATGCTTCATCACCAAAAGTCGAATTAAGTTCATCGATGCACTGTTATTGAGATAATTCACGTCGAAAACTAAAAATAATTGCACGGAAATGTTCATGATATGATTACATTTTTTGGTCGAGATGAAGTTTTCAAGTCACAGCAACACAAATAGCGCCTGTACGTCAAAACGTTTTGAGTAAGTATACCGACAAAAAGTCGAACTTTACGATACGGACGTCGCCGTCGGTTGTCAGATGGCAGCATCAGAATCGTCCATTCCCGAAATATAAAAGACAATCCTCGTATCTTAGAAACTAACCGAACTTATGTTTATATGAGCTTAGAACTCTTTGCTTTTTTAGACTTTTTCAACATCCTACATTTTCCAAGTGGAGAGGATATCTGGACTATACCTAGGGTTTCTGGTCGAGAGTTCTCGAAGCGAGAATTCCCGGGAAATCTGGCCTTACTCGAGACGAGAAAAAAGTGTCGAGAAATCTAGAAATTTAAAAATCGCGCGTCTTAAGTTTTTGATTGGAGTTCGTTTCGTTCATGCGTTCAATTCGTTTCTCGACAAATAACAGAGTGGTTTCTCGACTAGCTCATGATTTATTTATTTATTTTAAGTTTTTAAGGCTTTAGTTTACTTTGACGATTCTTATTTTTTTAATGTACCTTGTTATAAGTCTGTGTAGAAATTTTATTATAAGCAGATACCTAATGTTGATGTTGATTCTGAAAATATTTAGTTTCTGTTTCTTTGGTTGATTATTTTATTTTTGTTTTGTTAATTAAAAGATTGTGATTATAAGTGATAAATTAATAGGAAAAACGCTTCTGTTTCTTCAAATTAAAGCTTGTTTTTTTAAGATTTCTTCGGTTAAATTCCTTTTTACTATTTGTTTAATTAAAAGACTGCATGATTAATGATTATTAATAATTATTGGAAGAAAACTACGATTCAAAAACATTGAAATAAACATATGTATAATAAAAGTGTTTAATAAAACAACAAGTTAAAGGTTTTTAAGAAGAAGATACTCAAAGTTTAATTTAGTTAATAATTAGTAATTAATAAAAATACTGAAAAAATAATAAATGTTAATGATGATTGTTAAGTATAATAGCATGTTTATATTTCGCATTGCAATACCAAAATTATGACTTTTTTTAGAAATTTCTCGAGAATTCGAGAATTCCCGGGAATTCCTAGTCGAGAATTCTCGAGTCCCGAGAAAAAAGGTAGGGCGAGAAATCAGAAACCCTAACTATACCTGATGTTTACATAAAGTAGTAGTTTTTCGAAATATGAATAAACTGTACAAATAATTTGATTAAAAAAATTGTCCTACCCTATATAATTTTTAAATATGCACTTTATTTACCATCAAAAATAGTCGTTAACATTTTCTCATGCCACCGTTGCATAGGAAAATATATTTTTTGAAATACATCATTTCATCGAAATATTATTTTTGTTATACGATCCAGTGTGATGAAGAAGTTTGCAAGTTGAATTAAACACTTTCTAAATGTAATGAACAAGATATGATCTGTTTTTTGAAAATTGGATCACAGTAATTTCATCTACATTCCCTTATCGACCCCTGACTTTTATGAGCAATGTCAAATACAATTTTGTCACATGCACAGTTGTGTTTAAGCGATAATTCTGTTCAGATGTAATTACCAAAGGGCTACTAGTTACCAACTCAGTTAACATCCATAGCAGTGTAATAATGAGTTTCAATTTGCAGACCCTTGTTGCGGAACATATGCAAGGGTCGAATTACCATTAATGGGATAACGTTTATTACGTGATTAGCAGGAAAAAGTTAAAATTAATTACGTAGAAATTCATTTAAGTTACACACTTCATTTTCTATTAATACTTATAACTTTGTTTGTGATAAACTAGCCATAAAAATCGATTTTTAATTAATTAAAAGGTGTGGTATCAAATATTCTGTAGTTACCTTTTACAGTAATAAAGAAATAATTTCTGCAGTAATATTAAATTTTTTTAAAACTATATAAATTTAGGAATAAGGTAATAAAACGATGTGTTTTGTTGGGGTTTGCCAACTATTTGTCAGAAAGTTCTAGTTCCAGTTTTATACATATAAGGTCTTTGTGTTCACCAGAATTTTAAGTGACTATTGGTAGAATAAAATAAATTTGATATAATATACAGGGTGGTTTTAAATTTTTATATAAACATTTTTCAAAAAATGGATAATAAGGAAATAAGGAGGATATGCCAGTTTAATGTGTGATGGTATGTATAATTTTTTTTGCGATATTTTGTGTCTTTCGAAATATGAAATAGGTACATATTTTAAAATTAGATTTCCAATGTTTTTATTTTTGCACATTCTAAGAAATAATTTCATAATCTCTAGACTGTAAAGGAAAACAATGGTACTTGTTTAATTTTGGATGAATGTTTTCGAGAAATTCAGATTTGTAGAGTAAGATTCGTTAGGCTTACGAAGCAAGATAGTGATTCCAAAATTTCGTTTAATTTGTCGTAATTGTTTTCAGAAAATTATTTTTATACCTAAACTTTATTATTAATTTGATATATTATTGGTCCTTATCTCCTACATACTCCCCTCCCCTATTCACACACTTTTTCCAGTGGTGTTTCCAATCCTGGATAGCCTTTAAAGTCCGTAACGAATTTGGTTTGATTTCTCAAAACAGTGTAATTTTTGGCACAAAACTGACAAATTGACAAAGCTGAGTGTGCGGGGTCATTGTCATAGTGCAAGAACCATGAGTTGTCTCGCCTCAACTTTCAGGTCTCTTTTTGCTGATTTTTTCACGTAACCGTTGTAAAATGCCTTGACACTACACATGTTCACTGATTCACCTTGAGACAAGAATTTAAAATACACAATTCCATTAGTCGAAAAAAACAGTGAGCATCACTTTGACATTGGAACGAGACTGACGTGCTTTCTTGGGGCGTGGAGATCCTTTGCCAATCCATTGTGATGACTGAACTTTTGTCTCAATGTCGTCGCCCCAGCTTTCGTCTCTCATTATGAGCCTTTGAATGAATGTGAGTTGTCGATAAACGTCCACACGATTTTCTTTTTGTTTTTCGCTCATCAAATGAGGAACACATTTTGCTCCAACTCGAACTCGATGCATGTTCATTCAAAATTTCGTGGCACGACCCAATTCAGATGCCTTCTGAAATTTCTCTCTGACAGTCAATTGGCGATTTGCACGCACCAGATCTTTGAACGTGAGTCGAATTAAAAAATCGTCGTTAAATACGTTTACACTCAAATAACAGTATCACGAAAACTAAATGAGCTGCCTTTCGCATGTCATTAAATATCTCCATTAGCGCGTAATTCAAAAAGTAGTTTAACTGCATCATTTTAAATTTAAACAAATAACTCGTAGCAAATGGCTAGTTTTTCGAATATCGCGAAAGATATATCTTTTCTCTTAGAAATAAGTCCATCACTAGTTGATAGATTTCTATACAAATCCAACGAATTTTTGTTTTTAATCAGGTAAATTACACAGCTCCACAAAAAAAGTGTGTATGNCAACATTTCTAAGTTCCCACGTGTTAATTAAAGTATAACAATAACTAAATAAACTCCCTTTCAGAATTAAGTAGTAACTCTGTCAAGAATTAAATAGATAATTAATAAAAGTAGATAATTAAAGAAATAACCCTTCAGGCTACACCAAAGACATATGGAATATGGATGCCATGGTTTTCTGGACCTACAACTTTTTTTTTGTGAGGCTGTGTCATTAGTCTATGTTTTATTAATCTAAATCAAACATGTTTGGTTCGTTGACACTTTCGAAAATTTCACATTGTAGGTAGAGCCGCTTATTTCTGTTTCACATCATCATTTCATCATTCATCATCATCATCATTCATCCATCATTCATCATCATTTTCGCATAATTACCTACATCATCATCAATATCGCCACTAAAATTGAGAAAAAAGAAACCAATTTTCAAATGTAGTCTCCCTTAATAGTTAGGGGTTCTAAATTTATTTCTTCTCATTCATCAATCATTTGTATCATGAGAAGTGTACCTGCTTTATCTTCTTTTACTCTATTTTCAATTCATTTTGCTCGCACCATTACGTCGGTGCCTTAAAATTAATGAAAAAATATCGGATCGATACTAACAGATACTGAACGCGCTAAATTGTGTTGAATTCATTGACGGGAAATATTCGTATACAAAAATTGCTGGCAAGTGGATCAGAAAATTTTAATTACAAAGCCTTTTATTCCTCGGTTCTAATGAAGCGTGCTAATGCTGATGGAAATTTTATAATACAGAAATTTGATACGCTGAAAGAAACAACTAAGGGAGGTTTTAAGAGTTTAAGAATGGATCATTTATTATAATGAATTGGCCTAATTAGTTCAACATGATTTTCGGTTATTATCATTAAATTCCAAGGCGACTTAAATATTTAATTACGTATTTAGACTTTGGGACGGTTATTAGTTATCCGTATTATTATAAATTAATTAGTTGAAATTTGACTTTCTGTGTGATGAATGGTGAATGCATTTTTAAATACGTATTTTAGCTTAACATAACCTCATGGCAATAGAAAAAAATAAATTATTCAGTAGTGGTTTGCTTAAATTTCGTCGAGTTTAGTTCTATAAAAAAAATGAAAAAGATGCTAATGGGTTGAAAATTGGTAGAATGTACAAAAAAACATGATTGAGTTGAGAGAAAAATATGTTATCAACATTATATTAAAAAAAAAAAATTTTACAAATATGAAAATTACTTTACCGGATGATAACAATATGGCTTCTGTTAAAAATTTATTTTTAGGGTATTTTCTTTAACAAACTGCATAAAAATTTATGAATAAATAATGAATACTTCAGTTATAAAAAAAATTAATTTGACATATGGGTCGATAACTTTTTTTGCTATACAAAACCGGATAAGAGCCATATGATAAAATGCTACCTCAAGAACTGTCAGAGATAAAACAGCAGGTTAAATTGGAGTAAAAGAACATAATTTTGCAGATATTAATTGTACGAAAATAAATAGAAAGTAACTATGCTAGTTTTTGAGATTTTTTGAAAAATGTGACATTTTCTATTACATGATCATTTTTGCCTATCTATTGCAATACAGAATGACGCAAAATGTGTAACTTTTCAGTGACTGGAAAATTTACATATCGTTTGTATTATTTTCTTTCAAGGATTACAACTTTCATACATTTGTAAAATATGAGGTAATAATAACTTCGAATTAATTTTTCTGAAAACTGCTATTTAAATTTTTGAAATTTTATTTTAGAATATTAAAAAGTATAAACAAGTCTAAAAAATACTAAGATTTTTACTAGAATCAAAGCAATACTATTGGGCAAAAATATCAAGTGGCTTTCAATATCTTGCAACATTTGTTTTAATATAGTTTTTTTATAGTTGGATGACTAAGCAGTAATGGCAATTTTCTCAGTAACTTGTTTATATTATTATTGCTTTCTCGTTAGGATTTTGTTATTTATTTACATTTTGCTAATTTATGAAATTGAATTGAATGTAAAACTGTAAAAAAGTAAATACTAATATTTTCGAGAAAACTAACACTGAAGGAGTTTTTCAATTCGAAACGTCGCTAAACAATAATATATTGTACGACTGAAGTTGAGAAAATGTGTGAACTGTGAAGAAAATAAGGAATATAATGGTGCAAAATGAATAATAAATTTTCATTTAAAAAATTGAATGAGCTCTTTAAAACATATTTTTATTTTGTTATTTTCGTTTGTAATTCTGTTTTGCTTTAAAAGGTACAAGTTTAAACATTTTCTCAAAACTGGTGTCATATTTCATTTAATCTGGCATTTTAATTTAAATCTGACCTTTTAATTTAAAGTAAAAAATTATGGTTGCCGCAAAACGAATCGTCGGAATAAAAATATGACATCGTATTTAAATAGATGGACAATAATGACCTGAAAAAGTGTTACTAATTTCTTATAGTTTTTTAAGTAAACCAGGAAAACGATAAAATTAAAATCTAAAAATTTCATATTTTTCCAAAAAATATAAAAATTTATCTTCGTGAAATTAATAAATTTGCTAAATTTGCAGTTTTTTTCCAATTTATCCACTTCTTTTATAACTGAGAGTTTCCAAGATACCAAATTATCACTCTTATCTAGCTTTTAATACCCTGAACAGCAACAAAAGCTATTTACACTTATATCATATTGAAGCTATTTTCATGGCAGTGTTAAAAATTATTACATACAGCTAAAAAACTGTCTGCTCATGAAAAAATATGTTTCTTTTTATAGTGAAATTATATAAAGCATTTAGAAACATATACTTAAAAAATATATCGATTATCATGACGTTTAAAAAATTGTAGGAGGTACAGACTTGGATAGTTGTATATAAAAGATTGAAAACAATGTTGGTCACAAATATACTCTTTTAGTGTGACGTCACATATTTAGGCAACCCGCAAAAATTGTCATAGTTGAAACTGTACAGATCGATTCTGACCCTTCTGTACTATTTACATAGATACTATAAAAATGAATAACTTCAAATTTATTTTTACAATAATAACATTAGCCGTGTTATTCCCAATGCTCATGCTCGAAAAGGATAGCCTCTACGCAGGTTATATCTTGTTGATATGTTATCGCTATCATCATTAGCATATTTTCCTTTGTTTAGTTTAATCTTGGCACTTTCTAGTTCTACTAAGTATTTTTAGTGTTTTTTTTTAGTGGCGCTGTACTGTGTCAGTGTTTTTATCGAGTGTTTTTCTTCTTCAAGTGGTTTATTATAGACGTATTCTTAACCATAACCAAACTTTCCTTGGAAGATATACTGTTGCGAGGCTACTTCGCTTAAATGAATTATCTTCAACGCGCATGATAAGTTACACTGATATAACTTTAATTTATTAAATACTATAAAAGTCAATAATTGTTCTATAAAATTAAATATACAAATTCTATAATTCTATTAGCTTGTCACTTGAGGTTGAAACTTCTTCTATATTTCTAATATTGCTAGAATATCGCAATATTCAATAATGATTCAGTGACAAAGAAGCTATTTTTTTAGCACTTGTCCAAAGTACATAAGGTCGAAAATCGATCTAGTAAAAATATTGAGAAATTCTTCACTATCAGGTTGCCTATTATTTGGCGTATGTGATGTCACTACTAAAAAGGTGTATTACTTTATTTTTACCCTTAAATAACTGAAAAATTAATTTGTTAAATAAAGTCTTTAATTAATTAGTTATACTGACCGGTTTATCGCGAGTTTTTTTTTAAATGCGACGAATTTTCTTCTCTGAAAGCAGTATAAAAAATGCTCAAAAAGGGGAACTAAAAATGTCGCAAATAAATTCTTTCATATGTCTTAATATCTTCTCTGACACAAAAATTCGTTTCGGGTAGGTTTATGTAATGTTTTCTATATCTGATATGAAAAGAAATATTACCAGTTGCCTTGCTATTAGTACTCACCACTGATTGAATTGTGGCATCGTAATAGGCCGCCGGGAGCGATCATATCCATTAACCAGGTTGCAGTACTAGGCAACTAAAAAGTAACTTCAACGTGATTATTTTTCAATCGACTTGAATTTATATTGCAGCGAAGAACGAAAGGCGTTTTGTTTTGCAAAAAATTATGGAATAGTCGGTGCATTATATCCTATTTTGTAGTACAGATTCTCTATGAGAACAATACAAAAACATTTTTAGCATGTATAGGTATTATTATACAATTTTTTTTCTCGTTTTCTTAAGTTTTATTTTATACAATTATGGATTATATTAATCTATATTTATTTTCATCCTGAACATTGGTACAATTATTTTAATTTAATTTAAAAAAAATAAATAAAAAAAATACTTAATTTATTAATTTTTCAGAAAGTGGTACACAGGAATATCATTAAAATTTAACTATCAACGTTGAATATATTAACAAAATTGTAGTTTTCGTGTCCCCGATTAAAGATCTAAAAACATTTCGAATACAAAAATTTTTTTATGTTAGGTATTTTTGATGATTATTAAAATAGTTTCTGATTCAATCGAAAATAAAACATACGGTACAATTTCACTCTGTTTAATTATGTCGATATGTTTAGAATAATTGTATTTAGTTTTAGGTATTATGTGTTATATTGTAAATTATTACATATAGATCGGAGCCTATCGTTCCCGTTTCAGTTTATCAGTTCAGTTTTTGCTTGTTTCATTCGAAATTATGGCGAAGGCGCCAATGTCTTCGAAGGAAATACCTTAATTTAAAATAAATAATGTCAAAGATATCACAGAAAACCGATTCTCGGGGTAAAAACAATTAAATTTATGTCAACAACTACTGGTGTTACTTTTGAAATGTTTTCATTAATATAAAGGTTACCCTGGTAGAAAATATCTGCCTAAGTGTAATAACGGCATTGGTAATGCGCTGTATTAATTCTTCCTTCGTACGTATTTCTCGGGCATAAACGAACTCTTTCATCCTACCTCATACATGAAAGTTTAACAGAGTTAGATATTGACTTCTGGCAGGCCATTGTATGGGGCCTCTTCTCCCGATCCACCGATTTGGAAAACGCTGATCAAGGTACTCCCTTACAGTTTGCCGATAATGTGTAGGACATCCATCATGCTAAAATATCATGTTCTGGAGGTGGCAGGTGATTAATAAGGAAGTCTTCGTATCTTTTTTCATTTAAAATGTCTGGCACAAAATGTGGCCCGATTAACTGATCGTTTAATACACCACACCAAATTGGATTTATCGGTCCACAAAATTTTTCTGAGAAAAGTTGCATCTTTCATATCGGCGTTTAACATAAATTTGCAGAAGTTCATTCTCTTTAAAGGATCGTCTTCAAGCAAGTCTTGAACCGATGTAAGTTCCTCTTTGTTCAACGTCGCCCTTTTCCACTGCGACACCCTTAAGACGCCTGGCAACGATGCGTACGCTCGGCGTCGGATCTTCCTGAAAAGCCCTAAGAATGGCTTCTTCGTCATTAGGGCCGTAACGTGGAGGAACTCCTACGTAAATTTGCCTGTGGTGTACAGTTTCTGATTCACTAACCATTCGATAGATGTTTGCAAAGACATGGATATTTGGAAGTCGCCTGTTTGGAAAGCGACGACGATATATTAATAAAATTGGTACAAAAAAGCCGACTGCATAATTTCTGCTATTTTTCAAATTATTTAAACCGGATTACGCAATGCAATAAATCGATTTTAATTTTTTTTACTTGAAAACGGTGCGTCATTAGAAAAATAGTCAAGATACTTTTTCTCTTCCAAATTGAACAAATAATTGAAAAATAATTTTTATTTTAAGAAAAATCAGTGGCGTGTCATTTTTTTCTATAAAAATATCCAAAGACGTGCTTATGCGCACGCCACTGGTGAAACTGAAAACAATATTTTTATTGTATAATATGTATTGTTGTTAACTGTCAAAGCCTGTAAAACTTCATTAACATATTCTGAGCGGTTTCCGCAATATTTATAAATTTGCATTTTCTTATTAAAACTTTAACAACCTGTATATCGGAAACTAGGCGTTTTCGGAATATGGCATATTAAGGAAATATATCACAAATCACTTGTACTATAACCGCCTGCAAGAAATGCATCGACTTACCAAACATCCATATTCAATTTTTTGCATAAATATCGTATGTCTCCTATTTATTTATAAATATCTTCCCCCTTGTAGATCTTTTCTGGAAAATGGCTGAATATCTGATTTATCTATCTATTGAATTGTTAAACTGAGAAAAGAAAATATTTTAGCAACTATATATGAACTTTTACTTCTCTAAGGAGATGAATTAGTTTGTTACAACTAAACAGTGAAATATCTAATTTACATGAAAAAATATTCACTTACATGACACAAATACTATGGAGGACTCAACAAAACAAATAATTAATGTCTTCAACCAACTTAAAAATCATTCAAGGCTAATGAAAATACAATATTTTTCTAAAATAAAAAAAGAATAACTATCTACGGTGTATTTTTTGTTTGATTATTGTTAATTGACAAATCTTATAACATTAGTTCATTTAACGTCTGTTTGTTACAAAAAAGGCAACAAAATTCTAACCTTAAAAAGTAATAAAGTAAAATATTTTTATTTTGCGACAAATCAAATCCATATACCGGCTATTAAAATACGAATCAAACCGGCTATTTAAGTCCTCTGCTAAATTTCTTATTTGATATGTCGAATACTTGTGGAGATACAGCAAAGTGCGTTTAAAAAAAAATTGAATCTTCAGTATCACAAAAACAAATGATGAAAGACCATTAATTCCTAGAAAAAAATTATTTTGACACGTATTAGCCATAGTTTCAGGTAATGATTTTTCTAGTTCATCTGACACTAAACTGTCTTAGAATTTAAAAAAGGTACCTACTAAATATTTTGGTCCAAAATTTTGTTCATCATATTTGAATTCTGACGTGTGTGACATTACAGTTACATAGTAAAATACAGTAAAAAGTAATTTAAAATGTAGGCTAAACGTATAGGTATACGTATTTTCTTTATATCTGTTCTATAAAATAAATTTACAAACTCATTCAATGGAAACATGGAAAAATCCTCTAGCGTAAATTTAATTCGAAGGTAAATCCTGCGAAATTTAAAATCTTATTATAATTTTCAAAATTTAATATGTGATTACGGCAAATGAATGAACTTAATAATTTAGCAATTTAATCTTTACGCCCTGGAATAATGGCTTATTTAAATTTATTTTAATTTTGGCAGGGCTGAACTGATTTAGAAAAGAAATGATACATTTATTTCAATAAAGCATTAACAGCGCCTTTGTTGGGGAGATTTTCATTTCAGCCCTCTTTCCAGTCTTGCGAAACAAACTCTGAGCTGTTGAGGTTTCTGTGGCTAAGGATTTTGCGATGGGTTTTCGGTTTTCTTTGGTTTACAATGTAAATAACTTCACGTCCCAGGATTCCATAATTTGCCTTTAATACCACCGAAAATATATTTTCTTCAAAAGTGTTTTTTCTTTAGTGTTTATCCAGTATGCCGGATTACCCATTTAAAAGGAGAATACAGGGTTTTCGTGAACTTTTAGAAATTCGAGCTATAAAATTTAACAAACACATTAGTCATAATACATACAAATAAAAATATAGACTGATATTGAACTGCTTATAAAAAATAAGATTACTTCGTCTACAAATTGTTGACTCAAATGATATAGCTTTAAAATACAGGGTGATAAAGTTTAAATAAATGAATATCTTTTGCTAAATTTGAGGAACCTCAGGAGAGCGGATAATAAATGAAATTCGGACAAAATAATTAAATAATTCAAGTTGAAAATTAATGAAATAAAAAATTATTTATATAGTTTTCCACAATTGTTTTTTGCAACTTGAAATAAATAATAGTGTTTAAGAGCAAATAATTATAGAAACATTAGTCTACAGAGCTTCACAGAGAAAATAATTTAATAAATTTAAATCGGGTGCACGAGCTGACCTACAGAAAGTTTTTTTCCATTATTGATGGATCTAGTTTACTTTGCACCTACAATATTTTATTTTTATTTATAATAAAGATAAGCTGAAAGGGTTGCAATTCTTCTTGGTTAACTGTTTGAAGAAAATGAGGTTTCTTTGTATTTTTAAGAAATGTCCAAAGGAAAAAATCAAAATAAGAGAATTGAATGAATTACTGCCCAGCTGAGCAGGCGGTGGGGGTGAGTAGCGGATAGCGTGAGAAATGCCTAGAAAAAGTTTAGAAATAATAATGAATCAGAAATAATAGCGTATATATGTAACAGTTCTGTAACACGGAGTTAGGTAATTTCCGAACGAGTTAAACAAATTTTTGTACGCCATTCTGCTTAGCAAGTTTATTTGTGAAAAGCTGTATCGAATAGTTTACTAAGAATGAACTTATTGTTATTTAAAAATAAATATACTCTATAATTTTATTTTAAATAACAAAACAGTATTACTGTATACCTACTTTCATTGCTCTTACTGCAGTCAACTTATTTTTTTATTTTCCTAAAGGCTATATTAGTTTTCCTTATGGTTTAATACGAAACATAAATATAATAATACAGTCATATATCTAGAATATGTGACTTTATTTTGCTTAAATTTAAGGCCAGCTTAAGCTAACTGTCGTCCGATTAATCCTTAAAGTTGTAGTTAAAGTTAAAGTTAAAGT